>NW_026939888.1:0-94452 GCF_032062105.1 Saccostrea cuccullata
CTAATACATGTATCCCAACTTTTTATAATTACGCAAAAAATAACCATTATTCTGTGTGAATTCAAACAAGTCGAAGAGCGTGTTAATAGTATACGTAAATGTATATTTACCATTTATAATTGCAGGTGGCTGGTCGTTTCCTTTATTGTCTTCAGAAAGAAAATAATATGCAATTAAATATAATTATAACATATTGTCGTTTACTGACTTTTATTTGAGAATTAAAATAAGTGTACTTATTTTAATTTTCAAATAAAAATCAGTAAACGACAATATTACTTATAATTTGAACATAATAAATATCTTAAGCACTTAACTGCAACGTTAGTAGAATATTCTTGAAAATTCAAATGATTTTTCGAGTACCTTTAGAATACATTGCGTGTCTGTCGATGAATAATAAATCTTGACAGATAATTATAACAGACACCAATTATATATTTTTCTTAGCATCCATCACATAGTTCAGCAATTCTTCAGTATGTTAGATTCTCAGGAAACCGGCCAACCCTCTAGTCCGGCCATTTTAATCAGTCCGGCAGCTGGCCGGTTTAGAGGAGTTTTACTGTATTACCAATTATGGAGAAATTGTGAAGGATTTTTTTTTATTTTTTAAGTTAGAAATGTTAAATATTTTATGTATACATATGAAAACTTTGAATTATTTTAGATGTAACATTTTCATAAAATTATCCGAATTGAAATAACCGTTGAAAATATTTACGTTTTACGTGATGGTAAGTATGTGTTACATATTTCATATTATATTACCTTTCTTCAGAATAACGACACCAAGAATAACCCCAACAGTAGCAATGATTCCAACAACGACAATAGCACCAAAGATTAATGCAATCTTTTTGGTTGCTATTCCAGATGAAACAGCAATAATCGTTGGTTGCTCATCAGTTGTATGGACATATCTATCGTCAAAAGAATTGAATTTTACGCTAGAACTCATTTTATTTCTCTATTCAGTATTTTTCATTTGCAAAGGTTTATATATCACTGTGAATTGTTTAAATATTTCATTGCTGATTCAATATAATTTACGATGTTTGAATTTATAGTAAGATGTGGCATTGACAGCTTTAGTTCTATAATCCTGTTGTAAATCATGTACATATCTACTTGTACTAGGCTCTAATAAAACAATTGCTATTTATAAGAAATAAATGTATTACATCTGTATGTCGTTTTATGTTTTCATCCACCCAATGCTCTTTTAAAGAGAATAAATAAATCATTTTCGTTAAATTTCCTTGAACGATGTGCATTCTTTATTTCTCGCATTATCAAAAAAAAAATTTTTAGAATGTATCTAAGAGATGAATTTAATTTCTGAGAAGCGCTTCATGATATATATATACGAGGGTTGTTCGAAAAGTTTGTGGAATTCTGGCATATCTTTTTATTTTATTTAACGTCATTCGCCATCCAAATTCAGTATAAATATTTTAACAAATGGTTTGTGTTAAAATTTTTAAAATGATCATGATTTATTTCAAACGCATCCAAAACTGCAAAAATCAGATCGCGGAGGAGGTAAAAATTTATTAATTCACAATCAAAACACTAAATAAATATGATAATGTTTGTAGTCACATTCTCTGTTGAAAACAAAAAAAAATTCATAGACTTTAAATTTAGAACTGTTTAATCGATTCATATTCCAAATTATGGCTTTATATTTTTCTTTGTTGAAAAAAAAATAATAAATTGGAGAAGATAGGTAGTCCTCATTGAAAGCAACAAAATTGATGTCGTTGTTGAACGTTACAGAGCAGCAGATAACGATTTAATTTTGCCTGTGTTATACTCGGGAAAAACCTGAAGAACTCCAAAATTATTTTATAGGAATCAAAAATTATGTCACAAGTAAGCAGTGCTTGTGTTTATTTATGTATATTTTAGTGACAGAGACTAGGGCAATCTATTATTTAAAAAAAGAAAAAAAACGGTTTACCTAGTTAAATATAATCAAAAACTTTGAAATTCTGAACGTCATGGAAACACATAAGCGCTTCAGAGTTGCTAGTCTTGTAAAAGCACAGTTTGTAAAACAATTAAAACATAATCAATGGAAATTATACGACGAAAACAATTGTGAGAAAAATAAATGTCAAGTGCTAAAAACGTGTTTTTTTTTAAAATCTTGATGCTATGTTTTTAACATTACATTGCAACCAGGTATGCTCTGCGTTTACAAAAAATGTTGATTTTAAATTGAAGTAAATTGATTTCTATTAAATCGAATGATTTGCAACTTTACAAATCAACAAAAAGATTTTTTTACACATGATATTTTGCTTATTTTAAATTTCTTGAAAACAATATAACGAAGATCGATTGACATCGTCCAGGAACTTTTCGAACAGCCCTCGTGTATGCAGGCGTTTAGTGTTATAGCGTTGCCGCAACGCACTTTTTAAAAAAAAATTACCCGCTTTGAAAGAAATTTTCAAAGTGCGTTAAAATTGGGACTAGATAAATGCACTTTGAAATTTTTTTTAAAAATGCGTTAAGAGTGAACATCAACATTTTTTTTTACATAAAGACACCCAAAGCACATTGAAAAAAAAAATGTGTGTTTAGTAAAAGGGGGCAGCCAGAGAAAAAAATCTGATAAAAATTGACAAGCAAATAAAATAAAGGCAAAATTTGCCCAAATTGGAAGAGGGTAGTCACTAGAGGCCGACTTTTTCCAACACAAACTTCTTTCAGTTTCAAATTTTCTTCATACAAGTACTACATTGCCCTTATATCACTTTACTTTAGCCATGAAGGGGGTGGGGGCAGCCTTTCACATTTCAATATAGTTAAAGTTATGTTTCACTATTGCTACGTACCTGGCATAATTAATTTTCATGCATCTGAAGAAAAATAACTAAATGTATTCATAAAGGTCATCACGTTGTGTGGGAATAATTTAGTTTCAGTTGTAACACGTCATTTGATTGGTTAAGCGGTTTTATCCATTTTGTATAGCATAACTTGCCTACGTCACAATGAGTAACGTCAAAAACGTATTACTCCGCTAGACGTTAACTTTAAAAATAAGCTATATTTGAAACCTTTTTCCGAAGAAAAAAATGGAAAATTTGTATGATTGCCTACATTGAAATTAAATTATAAGGAATGAAGCTTATTTCAACTTATGTTAGGCCTATACGATAAATCATAACTTGGGGCAGTTTACGCTTTTTTATAAACCGCTTCCCGGTTTATAAAGCGTAAACTGCCCCTAGTTATGTTATATCGTATAACATAAGTTGAAATAAGCTTCATTCCTTAAATAAACATTTTTTCGTACTTTCAAATATTTATAAAATGTTCTATATGTGCGGGAATATTATTTTCAATTAGCATACAAACTCCCTTTTGTCGTATTCCTTATTCCCTTATGAGTTGTATTTAAAGATTGCTATATTCGAAGAGCAATAACTCTGATTGATCACCTATTCTCACATAATCCGTCCATATACGCAATTTGGATGTCGCAAGCACTTTAAATTACATTAGTATAAAAATCAAAGTACTCAGAAGTACAGAGAGCCGGGCTCATTTACAGAGTAGAATGGATTTCTTACATGAATCACGTTTATATTCTGATGAAAAAATTATTTTAAAACTATCAATATAAATGATAAGACACTGATAGTGAGTTTTTCAATCCTAAAACCACGGTCCGATTTTGTCAGAATCAGAATTAATCTGGTACCGCAGCTGAATGTAAACAAACAGGTCAGTCGGGTTCCCTCTCCTGCTTTACCTCGTATGTGTAGAGAACTACGGTAACACTGATTATCAAGAATCCTTACGCTAATAAACTATGTTCTTTGACTTAGGAAGTTTTCTAAGTCATTACTACTAATGTTTATTTTATATAGATAAAACTTCCTTTTATTTTTGTTGCTTTATTTAGCGTTTTTATTATCTCAAAAGCGGTTGAGTAAGAACTATATTTTTGCACGTAACTTTAAAATGGCGACTATGGGGTCAACATCCTGCCTTGAACAGGATCACATAAGCCGGCAATTGCTCTTTGAGCAATAAGCCCGGCTAAAAATATTCTTGACAGTGTTTTTAATGTCATGTTTTAATATAGATGCTGATGTACACAAGTCTACGTCCTGACATGTTTCTTGCCATTGATGAAATGATGCAGAGGTTCCAGATAAAGTATATTGATGGATGGACACCATCTTTCATTTCATTGACTGACTAATTGTTGATGACTTAAATGAAACTGACAATGAACACCCCATTTTTGGACCTTGCTGAGAGGTTTAACACGGGTCCGTCATCTGTCAATAACATTGTAACTTCACAGATTGCTTTGCATGAAATAATATATGAAGGACTCGTAGAGAGTCGCATTCCTTCTCTCCAGAAGTGCAAGGGGTCTATGCCTACACGGTTTGGGGATTTTAGTTCATGTAGAATAGTACTTGATGCAACAGAAATCACCCAGGATGTTCCAGGGAATGATATGAGATTACAGCTAGGCCAGCACATACAGCGGATACAAAAATTCTCACACTGTTAAAAGTGTTACAGGTGTTGCACCTAATGGTGCTTTGGTATTTATTAGTAAATTATACCCTGGCAGCACATCTGATGTTGCAATTGTAGAACATTGTAAAGTCTTAGAACAGTTATCTCCTGGTGAAATGATCTAAGCAGACAAAGGGTTCACTATTCACAAGTTGTTGCCCAAGGAGTACATCTAAATATTCCTCCCTTTCTTACATCTAAATCCCAATACACCCCCAGTGAGGTCCAACTATGTCGAAGAATTGCTAAGTCACGCATACATGTTGAAAGAGCAAATGAGCGTATTAAGAATTGTGAAATTTTAAGGCATGTTCCGCAGCAATTTAGATATATTTCTACAAAAGTCTTTCAATTATGCTGTGTTTTAGTCAATTTTCAGGATCCCCTTATGCAGGAAATTGCTCAGAATTTTGCAAGTGTAGATAACTAAGATATTAAAATTAAAATGTTTTCACCATGTTTAATGTTATATCTTATAGCTATTGTAAATACGGGAGAAATTTACAGAAATAAAAGTCCGTCAAAACAGATATGTTGATCTCCCAATTGATGTCTTTGTTAATTCTCACAATCGCACAGTCTTTTGGTGTCCAGACCATAAAATCACACAAGGATTTCCCAGTTATCTGAAGCTGTCCTTGCACTTGATCATAGTATTGGTGGTTCTCTCGTAGCTTGAAGGACTTGACTCCATTAAAATCCTGAACCTCTATATATGAAAAAATATATATGTTGAAGATTTTTAAAGAATAAGAATTTTCATAGGTGCCTCAATCATTAATATAAGACAAAACTATTTAACTAATAAATATTTACATGTACAAATATTTTGTTCCTTACTGTACAATAAAGTGAGAAGGCAAATCATCTGCCTTGAGGACTAACATTACAACAGAAGGAAAAAACTTTTTTAACAATTGCTAAATTGTACTTAAATTTATCCAAACTAATATATTGGAATTATTTAAAGTAATATCGCAGTACATGAAACATATTCAAACAAATACATATACACTATTATTATCTAGGCAGAAATCATGTATTTTTTCAATAGCTTCTGGAATTGTCATATTCTTTGCTGAAAAGGGGCATTTCACCTCCAGTATTTCTGGCTTAACGTTTGACATCTCTAATATGTAAGCGAGTCCTGGATTCTGATAGCTGAATCCGAATGCAGCAGGACGACGAATGAGTCCATCGGGGCTTGACCCAAAAACCCCATTACAGTGTAGCCAGATACCTAATATGAACAGTATTATAAAGTTACAAAATAGCATTTATATGCAACACTCTGATTTTCTTATGCATTGATGACTTGTTATAAATAGAACATAAAAACAGTATATTTATATTCATTATCTTCAACTTCAGTTTAATAACTGAATTTTAAATAAATTAGCTCAAGAAAAAATGTTTATTTATCATCAATTTTTATTTGCTTTAAAGAAATTGAAATTTTGCTTAGGAAAGAAATATACCAACCTGTTTGCTCTACAACTGCATCCCCAAAAACTCTATACTTTTCAATTGCGACTTTTTCATTGCATGTCCCCCAAATAATGGCATCCTTCTTTGACAGATCATAAACTGAGCATAATCTTTTGTATAAGGAGACAGGATATGTGTTATATAAGGAGCAAACTTTCAATATTTTTGATTTTATAATTAACTGCTTTTACAGGTATCATTTATAATTACATATACATATAAAGGCAACAAGTATACCTATTTCTCTTGATCGCTGCCAAAACACAACCAAAGTTTGAAGCTGTTAATCTATTCTTCCTAACAGATGACCACATGCAATTTTCCTTTTGACCAGTGGTAAGACAGGCAATCTAAAACATGACAAAAATCTTAAAACTTAAACAACATTCATAATGAAACAGAATACATTCTTTTCATTATGCAACTCATTTGTCATTTGTTGGATTTCTTGCTCATTTATCATTAATTTTTGCTTCATCCAAGCGATTGGATTCTCTGCAGAAATAAATTCCTGGCTAGAGATGAGGTTTTCAACTAGAGGCACTGCAAGTGTGGGCACAGGCGGCTCGGGGGATAGTATCCAATGCATTGCTGTTGATTTAAGGGGATGAAGGACCTTTAGCTGAAATAATACCTGTCATTTAATTTTTTTCATATTTTGTATATATCTTATTTAGTATGTCCGACATACTATAAAGCAGACATATCAATAGGTTTCTAGACTTATTTCTGAGATATTGAGTGACAAATACCATACCCCACAGTGTCTGAGCGGAGTTTTTATTTTCCGTTTTCTGGGTCCATTACTCGGTCGATAATTGTAATATTTCCCCATAGATAAAAAATATACCAGCGGAAATGTGTTTTTTAAAATATTTTAAAGCATGAATAGGGTTAAAAATTTGAAAAAGCAAGATTCTTTTGTAACACCACATCTGGAGACGGAAATTTACGACTTTTTTAGGACAACTTAAACCATAAAATAATTAATTTGCAAAAAATCCTATCATTCAATATTTGAAAATTTACGTCGAAGTTTAAGGTCGTCATTGTGTTGATTAACTGTAAAAATATCGATTGGTGAAGCTGAGCTCAATATTGCACGGGGCAAAGTTAAACGAGTCATGATCATGAGAAAAACGTGTCATGTTTACATTTCTCGAGTACGGGAAAACCCAACATTCCTGAAATAAGCGAAATAAGACAAACCCACAGAACTTTTCCGTCAACAACCATGTAAAAATATTTTATGCGTTCTGAAATTTACAAAATACCTTACCATGTACATATTATGGCCCGTTTTTATGATTTTATACTACCCGTTTTTACCGTGTATGATCTTACTGAACTAAGAGATCCACTATGACGTCAAAGACGCACTGGACGCGCAGAGTAGGGAAACGGCAGAGTGGATTAATATATTCCGTAATTTGATAATATTTGCAAGAAATTTTGAATGTTTTCAGATATTTTTATACTAGATGGTGAACGCAAACAAACAGTCAAAAAAATTATACAAGTACTGTGGTTTCAATTTCGTTTTGTACATATTTTATCAGAGATTATGACGTAAATCAACTGAATCACGTGACCATACATCCTTCATCCCCTTAATTAAACAAAAAAATTAAACCCTTAGTGAAAAAGACAACAAATACTCAATAAACCTGTATTGCAGTTACATCACCAATTCTTAATACTGGTATATATATGTTAAATATTTTTTCAAACTTATTTTATTCACTACTTCAAATAAATTTTGGATTTCAATATGTATACATGTGAAAAGAATGTACAAATAATTTCCTTTAAGTATATGAGAAATAGGGTGAATAATATTTAAACATTTTACTAAAGGTTGCAGTTGAGTTGAAGTTTTATGTTACGTCACTATCTTCTAGTTTGACAGATGCGTTCAAGGTAAATAGTATACGCCTCCTAACCGCCTCCTTATCCCTGATTGTTTACTTGTACAACAAACTATTTCTGTTTCAAGGTTGATAATATGAGTTAATTAATCACATGAATTGTTTACGCTGAATGCATCTGTCAAAAAAGATTGTGACGTGATGCAAAACTTCACACTGAATTGAAATTGATAGCATAAATGTAAAATTAAAAGTTTAAAACAAAGTCAACACAAAAACAAAAGAGACAAGAACAAAACTAAACATGTAAAAGACAAAAAAAGCAAAAAGAATGGAAAGACTGCACATCTTGTCAGAATTTCAGTCCAATGTCAAATAAGCCATTAAATATCTGAAGTCCAAAGTCCGGGTGTAATGAGTTAATTAGGTGTTTTGTGAATTTATATATATATATGCATGTGTGTATATGCATTCTATCCTATCACAGTATAAATTTTCAAAAAAGTAACAATAAAATAAACTCGTAAACAATGTGACACTAAAATAAAACACCAGATATATTAACCTGAAAATCTCCTTACAGTTGTCAATTTCTGATATACGAACTCCCTGTCCCTATCATTGACTGGCCTATTTGTTGCCCTAGTAATTTTTGACAAAAGTTGAAAAATGGAGCATAATACAACACTGAATGGTTTTACATATACCATGCTAGCTGCAGATCTGTAGCTTGCTGGTCTGAAAAAATTGGGATGGACGACCAGAGAGATACAGTTCCATCCATTGAAAAAAGTGTATTTTGCCCATAAAAAATGTGCTATTTCTCTATTTTTTATATTTTCCAGGGGCTGACAAATAGATTTTTAAGGCACTAGTCCAAGGGCAATTACATGGTCTAAATTGACCTGCCCTACCTGAACTTTTGCTTGCCCTACCTTAAACTAATTCTGTTTTTATAGATATTTCAAAATAGAGGAAGACAAATGCTGAGCAAGGACCTATGCCAAGTGTTAAATTAATGGCCTACAAATACATTCTATTTTTTCGATTAGTAACTTGCCCACGGGCAAGTGTTTGATAAAATTCCACTTTCCCACCCCTAATATTCACCAGCCCCGGGCGTCGGGCAATGGGATTTGTCATCCCCTGTTTTCACTTTTGGGGTACTGTCATTTTTTAATATTTTGCACCATTCATTTTGCACAATTCCCCTTATAAACTGCGCATCTTTGTCATACACAAACTTTAAAACGTGGTCAGATTGTACGGCAGTCTCCGATTTCCGCATAAGTTTCGTTGTACCAGCTGTATAATTTGACCATGGAGAACGCCATACCGCAATCGCGTATACCTTGTGTAATATGGCGTCTTCTTTGTTTAATCTGGCGATGTCTAGGGGGGCACTGTGTAGGCCTAACACCTGCATCATTAGGGACTCCTCGGCTGATTAGGTTTGCCGAATGAGTGGAAAATTTAGCCTGGTACCCTGTCTCATCATTGCCGAGGCAGTGACGCAGGGTAAACGAAGCAAAACAGGGACAGGGAACCAGGCTATGCGTAGGAATTTGTTAAAAGTTCTCTACTAAGAACAAATGTATTTTTGATAACTGCACAATAATAAATACAGTACAGTTTATATTCACATTTAATTAATCAGATTATGAGTATAAATTGTTTCAACAGCGATTACAAATAGATACACTATATTTCAGAACGTCAGTTTAATTTGGCGACTATTGGGTCAACATCCTGCCTTGAACAGGATCCCATAAGCCGGCTATTGCTCTTTGAGCAATACGCCCGGCTAAAAACTGGTAAATTTTGTAGTATTTTGTTTGTGATACGTCTATAGTTACCAAACCAACACAGTAAAATGTTAATACACAGGTTAAAACCTCCCTGGGATCCGAGTATATAGTCTAAAAAGTCTGTCGCTCAAGCAAAGGTCAATGTTTGGACCATTGAATAAAACAGCAATTATATTTCATGTTAAAAGTTATGACTTTTACATGAATATACTGAAATTTCGCACTTATATGTCTACAGTGAAATTTTTAAAAAATGTAAAATAACTATGTCGCAAAATTTGTGTAATTTACGTTATCGAATTATTATTATTTGTTTAAATAGCATAAAGGGTATCTAAATAGATAAAATATCTACTAGAATATCCAACAAAGTCCATGAAATGCAACCAGAATCAAAGAAAAGTTATATCACAGAATACTTACAAAAACACATTGGTCTTGTAAAAACAGGTGAATGGTTCGTTTTAAGGATGTAATTTACGTTATCAACGATACTTAAAAAATACGAGTTTAACTGTCTTTGCATATTAATTCATTTATTCTTCCTGACGTACCAAACACGTAAAATATCAAAACGAGTATTGATCTGTGCGAGTACACATTTTACACCAATAAAACTGATGAAAAGTAATTTACGTTATCAGTAGAAAACATACATGGTACATTTCTTGCAAATAAGATGTCGGAACAATACGGAACCATGCAGGAAACGTTATTGGTTTTCTCTCAAGTGCATCTTAACATCACAGAACTTCCGATGTAGATCACAGAAGGATAAAACGTACGCTCAACTAGGACCTCAGGTCCCCCGCAAATAGTTCGTCATTTTGCGTAGTAATAAAACATTTTAGGAACTCTTCAGGCATTAAAGGCACAAAAGTAAATTCATCGATATCAATACGGAGACCTCAGGTCACCTTTTACATTGATTGAATTTTATATGATTGACCGTTTTCTTTGTCTTACTCTAAAATAATGATATTTATAACTTTATACAGATCTACTTTCTGATACTAAGTTTTACATGTATATTTATATATTAGCAGAAACGTGAAAGTAATAAGGGGGACCAGAGGTAACCTTATATTATACATCAGAGGGAGACCAGTAGTCACCTTATATTGAACATCATTAGAGGGATCATAGGCCACCTTACATTTTAAATTCATAGGGGGCCATAGGTAACCTATATTGTACATTATTTGGGGGACCAGAGGTCACGTTATATTGAACATCAATAAGGAGACAAGAGGTCACCTTATATTGTACATGATTAGGAGGACTTAAAGTCACCTTATATTTTTACATGAGTGGTGGGGGGGAGAGAGGTTACTGTATCTTATATTGTACATCAGTAGGGGGACCAGAGGTTACCTTATATTGTACATCGGTAGGGGGAGAAGAGATCACCTTATATTGAACATGAATAAGGAGACCAGAGGTCACCTTATATTGTTAATGATTAGAGGGACTAGAGGTCACCTTAAATTGTACATCAGAAAGGGGACCAGAGGTTACCTTATAATGTAGTAGGAGGACCAGAGGACACCTTATATTGAACGTCAATAAGGAAACAAAAGGTCACTTCATATTGCACATCAGTAGGGGGATCAGAGGTCACCATATATTGTACATCAGTAGGGATAGAAGAGGTCAACTTATATTGTACATCAGAAGGGGGACCAGTGGTCAGCTTATATTGTCACCTTTCATTCTATATCGGTAGGGGGACCAGAGGACACCTTATATTGTACATCATTAGGGAACCAGAGGTTATCTTAAATTGTACATCAGTAGGAGGACCAGAGGTCAGCTTATATTGTACATAATTACCCGGTAAGGAGACCAGAGGTCAACTCATATTGAAAATCAATAAGGAGACCAGAGGTCACATCAGTACATCCAGAGACCAGAGGTCACATCAGTACATCAGTAGGGGGACAAGAGGTTATCTTATATTGTACATCAGCAGGGGGACCAGAGGTCTCCTTATATTAAAAATGAATAAGGAGAACATAGTTCACCTTATATTATACATCAGTCGGGGAACCAGAGGTTATCTTATATTGTACATCAATATCAGGACCAGAGGTCACCTTGAACATTAATAAGGAGACCAGAGGTCAACTCATATTTTAAAAGAAATAAGGAGACCAAAGGTCACCTTATATTGTCATCAGTAGGGGGAAAGAGGTCACCTTATATTGTACATCAGTAGGGGGAGCAGAGGTCACCTTGTATTTTACATCAATAAGTAGACCAGAGGTCACCTTATATTGTAAATCAGTAGGGGGACCAGAGGTCACCTTATATCGTACATGAATAGGGGGACCAGAGGTCACTTTATATTGTACATCAGTGAGGGGACCAGAGGTCACCTTATGTTTCATATCAATAAGGTGACCAGAGGTCACCTTATATTGTACATCATATGGGGACCAGAGGTCATCCTATATTGTACATCAGTGGGAGGACCAGAGGTCACCTTATATTGTTCATCAGAAAGGGGACCAGAGGTCTCCTTATATTATATATGAATAGGGGGACTAGAGGTCACCTTATATTTTACATCAGTAAGGAGACCAGAGGTCACCTTATATTGTACACCAATAAGGAGACCAGAGCTCACCTTATATTGTACATCAGTAGCTGGACCAGAGGTCACCTTACGTTGTACATTTATTAGGAGCCCAGAGGTCACCTTATATTTTACATCAGTAGGGGTCCAGAGGTCACCTTATTTTGTACATTAATAAGGAGACCAGAGGTGATCTTATATTGAACATCAATAACAAGACCAGAGATCACTTTATACGAGGACAGTTCAATAAATAATGTCCTCGATGCTGGGAAAGAAACAAAAGACGCCCTTCAGGAATGAAGTCACAATGATTAAACCTAATATTATCTTTTAATTAAAATACATTTTTTATCCAATTGCTGATTCTTTTTAGAACTCTTTTTTGGTATGACCCTTTGAATACTGGATTATGGCAGATCCTATGATTTCCTGGACTTGTTTCTTCCTTCTGAAAAGCGTTGTTTTTTCAAGTTTGGAAACTTGGAAACAACTCAAAAGGCGAAAGATCTGGCGAATATTGTAAATGTAGAAGATCATTAACTTTTTGTTTATCCCCAAGACTAATTTACTCTTCAGGGCGTGTGGGTTTGAACGCTGTCACGAAAAAATATAATGTAGTGGATTCCCGATTCTCATTAACCTTTTGATTTTTTGCAAAAAAGTTTGCTTTCTAGATTCGTCCAGAAATTGAACTGCCTCCCCGAATACGAATTTGAACAACAAGAACACTTATATTTAAGAAAATTGCACATAAATCTGTTTTTGTTCTCTTGCAATTCTTTGCTCCTCTCAGACTTGAGTACCCCCTCCTCAGAAACGCACGCATTTACACTTTCAGAGGAAATTTACTAACAAACTATCTATTACCATTGTCTTTTACGATAATTATCTACACAATCATATACATATATGGCATGTATAGCATGCATGTGTTTGTTTTCTTTTATCTCCGTAAACAAAACTGTTCGCTGATGGAAATTCGAACTCAGTTATGAAACGGTATGTGCTAATCTCGGACAAAGAGCAAACCATATTTTAAATTACAGACTCAAGTACATCTTATTGTAAATTTTGTTTTGAGAGTTTAAAGCAATAGATTCAACTTTAATTAGCGGAGTTAGATACCCTGTGTTATAATTATAAGGGTTAAAATTTATTTCCGAAAAAAGTGCATGTGCTCTCAGAATAGACCCAAGAAGATGCAATTGATAACACATAATGAAACGCTCTCTAATACTTTCAGTGTTGGTCATTCGAATCGATATAAGAAATCATTTTTTAACTTCAGCATGTTCTATGAATACTGTTACACGAAACTACAAATTTCAACAAAAGTCATTTTTGGTTGTGACGTATATGATCATAATCAGATGTGCACAGGAAAGTCGCCCAAATCATATAAATTGCGTACCCAGTTTTAATGACGTCAGCAAACCCGCGACCTACGTTAAAGATGCTTATCTTATCTTAAGGACAGATGATACAAACAATTTTTTTCTTTGAAACAGATTTAATATCAAGTCACAAGTTTAGAAATGTGGATGGTTCTTAGAATTGTTTCTCCTAAGAACTGGAATATGAAAAAGACTTGGAAAAAATTAGTAATATTTCATTGAAAAAACAAATATAGACAAATCACATTCAGTAAAGGTTTACAGGTGAAAATAATTTTCAGAATATGTTAACATTGTGCTAAAAGTATAATATAAACTTTAGAAAAAAAATACCAAGCCAGGTGAATTTTATTAAGAAAAGCTAAATTGTAAAAATCAGCCTCTGTAATATTGCTTATTTTTTGTCATTTTGATCTTCCTCTTAAAATTCACCTGGCTTTTCTCAGCATTTAAGGAGGCGCTTGCGCGCTTCATGAAATATGCCTTCGTGACTAGTCTGGGTAATTTACTCACCAATGAATCACATAAAACTAACAACATTCCTTAATTAAATTTAAATATGTTTGTGAATCACATAAAACTTAAAACATTCCTTAATTAAATTTAAGTAGGTTTGCATGTACTTTTTAAAAATTTTGATGCAGCTTCTGGAAAACTATCCACCTTTTTTATATCACTTATTCCTTTTTTTGGAGGGGGGGGGGGCTTGATTTTAATTGACGTATTGTAAATAAACAATGGCCATTTCCATTCCTTTGTCAATACAATATATCCTAGTGAATTTCAGATAAAAAATACCACAGAGTCTGACACATCTGTTTCACACTTGGATATCTTACTTGAAAAAGACGTTTATGGTAATCTAACTACCAAGCTATATGATAAACGTGATGACTTTAACTTTTCTATCGTTAACTTCCCTTACTTATGCAGCAATATACCTTCATCACTTGCATACGGAGTACATATACGGAAAAGCATATGCAGATAACGATTGGTTTTAAATATAAAAGTCCATAAGACAAAACAAAATAGGAGCAGAGCAAACAAGGACCTCCGAAACATAGGTGGAATCAGGTGCCATGGAGGAGTGAGCATCCCCTACTGACCGGTCACACTCGCCCTGTGCTCATTGTCATGTTCGTGAAATACAAAAAACAAATCCGTGGTCTATTCAGTCTATAAATAATGGACTAACTATTGATATGAAAAACATCAGTCAGCATTTGACTCAATGATAAATTGTATTTGCTGTCAAGGTCATTGTATCGACCATAGATTTAAATCGATGCACAAGAGTAGGATCTGCGTATGAACAATTTCTAAAACAAGGTAAATTATTGACAAGCAAGTTAATGAAACAAGAATATCAGCAGTCTTGTTTAAAGTCATCATTTTGTAAGTTCTATGTTTGATACAATGACCTTGTCAGCAAATACAATTTATCATTGAATCAAATGCTGACTGACTTCTTTCATACCACTTGTTTGTCTATTACTCAGTATTTAAACACTGATTTGACGCTGTTTTTTTATCGTTATTTCCCGATCATGACAAGGAGCACACGGCGGGTATGACCGGTCTGCAGGGGATGCTCACTCCTCCATGGCACCCGATCCCACTCCTAATATTTTGGAGGTCCATGTTTGCTCTGATGCTGTTTTGTATTGTTTAATGGACTTTTGAGCTTGAATACTGTTCGTTATCTCCATATCCTTCTTTTACATACTTTTAGATTTGTTGCGCATAAACAAGAGCTCTTTCATGATATTTCAATATAAATAAAATTAATAAAGATACTAAATCATATATTTTACGATCCAAGAAACATTATATTTGAGAAGTATTTATGAGTTCTGCTTCTTTTTTCCTTTATTACGTTATACTTAAGTGTGGGAGCAGCGTTATGGAAGTACAACTACTAATGTCTTCTATTTAGAATGAGAGGCACATCTTCTCTAAAATCTCAGAATTTGAACGTTCTCTTCATTACAAATTATATATTTTTAGATTTTTAGATCTTACACCTGCTACTTTAAAAAGTACTTTGAGCTGGTTGTGAGCCGTATTTTTCTTTCGTATTTTTACATTATGTCAGTGTGAAAAACGTCAAAGTTAATCAAAAGGCATCTAAATTTTACATAATCTCCTGGTATGGGGAAGTTATCCCAGCATTTTTCATGTAAAGGAATTTTCCTTCAAAACCTCAATCAATTTCATAGTGATCAGCGTCCGTTTATCGTAAAGTTTTATGACCTTTGTAGCCGTACATAATTTGTTTCTAATTTTAAAAATGTCACGAGAAAAAAACAGCTGATCTAAGTGAAGTTGCTTTGGCCGACCTTGGCAAGGCCTCTATACATACATATCCAAATTTCCTTTCTGAAAGCTCAATCACATATTTTTTATAATGCTTGTGACGTCGAAGACTTTTTCTGCGCCGTGACTTAATGGTACATGTATGTCCTGAAAAATTACTCAAAATTAATACCAATTTACAACATTTTGATATGAAATTTGGAAGACCATATAAGTAAAGATTCTTTTATATTATTTGTGAAATTTTGCCCGATTATGTCGTCAAATAATTTTTGAACAGCCCTCGTATGTATTAGAATACAGGACAAGTAAACAGGTAATCGGTTTCATTCGGCAATTTAATCAGATCTCTTTATGCGTTTAACTTAAACAAACTTGCTACAAATAATGAATCGTAATATATTTAATGCTTATTTTCTTCTAAATGAGGTTTCAAATGTGCTTTGTAATTAAATATATAATAAAATTAAATTTAAGTCCTTCATTTTTTTATTTTTAAAAGAACATGCCTTTTAAAAAGGAAAAGATTTAATAAATGTATATTCCTTCGTTTATTATTTAAGCCAAGTATTAGTAGTTTTAAACTTTAAGCATCAAATAATTAATGATCATTACCTGTACATGCATTTTGCGTTCTCCTTGTTTACTTAGATGTTTACAGTTATATAACTCAGCCCGACCTTGCTCCGGCACCGCTGAGGTCACCAGTGTACTGGTCTGCCACCTAACAAACACCTGTGATCTGTGATCGCGTTTTGAATCCATTGTGTATTAACAGCGATTAATCGAAATTTTTTTAATCTAGATAATTATATCAAATGTTTAAGATAAATTCATATCTATGATTTTATTTCAATTCGAAACACTAGTATATTAAATCATTCCGAATTTTAATAATTTTCATTGGTCTGTTCACTGTCAAGGACACAATTCAATTTTAAAATATTCTATTCAGTACGTTTATTTATTATTTTCTATTTCAATCGTAATTAAAAAGGTGCTACGGCAAATAATTGAAATTAGTTATATGGAAGTATTAATAATTTTGTAAATTATATATACATAAAATAAATCTTTTGAACATACAATAATTTACTGCATCGTACAATAAGTTTATATTCAGCTTTCTCCGTCCTTTAGTGTTAAATTCTTTGTTCACAGGTGGCCGCGAAGATCGGCTAGCCGCGGTCATTTTGGTGTAAAAATACATTAATGTGTACTCGTAGCGATTCGAAAACTGGGTTTAAAATCATTTGGAATGTTTCATATATCTATAGCCATTTCACGATTACTTTGGACTTTCAGTATGGCGTGGCATTTTCGGCGCTACATGTTCACCGCGTGCCAAATGACGAATAGATTCTCATTGGTTAAAAAATTAATAACATCAGGAACTTTAAATTGTTGTTGACAATGATGAGACGACTTTCGCTCCACCTCTATGTAGGTAGAGACAGTGTAATTGGTTATTATTATTCATAAACTAATGGGCATTTGCCCGAATTTCTACCCCATGTTTATTTCAACAGTGAAGGAAATCTGTGTAAATTTCAGAAGCCAATTATGTAACGCCGAGAATGCCACGCCTAACTGAGAGTCCAAACTAAGTGTGAATAGTTTTATCTCACGCTTGTTTAAAAATACCTAACCGCCTGTGCATTTATTCAAGTTTTTGTTGTTGTTTTAATTGTGGAAACAATTTATTTTCTCTCTAATGTTTCTATTTATGGAGTAGGTTAATGTTTTATGAACATTAAACGGCATGTAAACATGCATGGTAATTGGAAGTAGGGAAAATCGAATATTTGAGTTTGCAATATTTGCTTCCAAATTTAAAATTGTATTGTACAGAAAGATAAACTTATTTCTTCTGATATTCTGAATTCCCCCATTTCACGAATTTACGAATACATGCTTGTATTAGTACACGTAGTTTTATTAAAAGAGTTCCTCAATATATACATTCTGAGATTTCATTACATTAAATTTCGTGGAACCCACAGGCCATAAATATTAAAGAAGTTCTGGGGATAAAAAAAAAGTTAATGTTTTTTCACACCAACAATATTGACCAGGGGCCCGTTTCACAAAGCCTACTTAGGACTAAGTTCTGTCTTAGGAAAGAACTTTTTCCTAAGTTCATTACTTATCCGTTTCACTAACCTCGTCTTATCTTACGATATTCCTAAGTTATGTCGTAACTTTAGGACAGGTAAATCGATGACTTAGGAAGAAACTAAATATTGCGGCTGCATATCTAAGATTTCTTATGAAGAGAAGAATGTGTTTGGGTAGAGAAAATCTAATGGATTACTAATATATGGATGACTGTGTTCTCCCCAGATTAAAACTGCTTATTTTGCATGGAATTACTAAGATTTCAATAAATGGCAGAGATGTGTCAAAATTAGTCCATGGTATATAAAAATATCCATTCAAAAAATTGGAGCTGGCGAAATAGATGGTACACATGCTGGAATAATTCCCTATCATTTGAAAAACACGCTTTTGTAAACAGAAAATAGCACATTATCTAATCTATTATTACATGTTTACATGCAGGTATACAGTATGTTTTTATCTACATGTACATGTATATTTATCTATACATTACTAGTATTTTAATCGATATTAAATTTGAACTTAAAAAGATATTTTATATAAATGGAAACACTTGTTCACTTTCTATAAGTACACGATTCTTGATGAACCTCTAACCAAGCTTCGGAAACTAGTGTATAAATGTTTCTCTCAAGAATGGTTGCATCTAATCTCCCCATGGACGTTATTATTGGGGGGGGGACACAAACATAACGCAGTTTTGTTTTCTATAGCATTCTATGGGCAGCGGAAAGGGCAAAAATTACAATAATAAGAAAACAAACAATTATTTTATTTCAATGACCATAAAAACTTAACAAATGATATATAATGCAAAATAAACAGACCTTTTAACATAACAAATATACATAAAAGCAAAACCAACGAACACGTACGTAACAAACATACATGAATGCAAAACCAACGAGCATCTTTGCAGTATAAACGTACATAAAAACACGACAAACGAAAAAAACTTAACCAACGTGCACGCGATAAATCTAGTCTTCCAGACTGCCGGCTCCCGACGGTCCCGTTTCTTTTTTTTCTTGCAAATTTTTCTTTTGTCGGCGCACAGAAAGTCTTCACACTTCTCAGGCAAATTTCTAGGTTTAAAAAAATCATTAATATATAAAAACTTAAATAAAATTTGCGTATTTATTACTGAATCAGCGGTGAATCTAATACTCAGCTATAAATGCAAAAATCACTGAAAAAAGGACACAAATGTTTTCGTATAATCGCGATTAAAAACAACAAACTGGGGTACATTTTATATTTTTTAATAAATGAAAACCCTCATTTACATGCTAGATAATTTGTATGCACAGAAATTCCCCCACTCATTTTTTTTTGTATAGAACTCTTTGCCACATTATGTTTATGTTACCAGGCTGTACAACATGGACGTGGTTCTACCTCGGATCCCCCTTAATTTTTTTTTTACTTTTTTGGGGGGTTAATTCATTTTAAAAATTTAAAATGAAAGAAAAGAATTTACATAAAATGTAGAAAAATATCTCATTCTCCTGAAGGCCGTTTCGTCAATTTTTGTTGTTCTTGTTACATAAGTTGGTTTTCCCCAATTCTTTAAATATTACAAGAATCTATTAAGATAACTTTACATTACAGTGGCAAATCATATGACAGGTACGTAGCAACAATTCCCAATTTTAAGAATAAGGTCAAAAAAGGTTATGTGGTACATGTATATTAGGAAATAAAATTGGCACTGAAAGAAGTTGAACCTAACAATGCAGTACTTTCAATTTGCATTATATTACCATAAGGACAATGTTTGATTTAGCTATTTTCATGAAGATTTTGATAAAAATCTTTTTTGAAATCAAATCATTTTGATCTTATGAATTTTTATAGAATTTAATTGTTCATTTTTTTTATTAACACCACCAATTTTCACTGAAATACTAATTCAAATCTTTTTGAGAAGAAATATCTTCTAAATATCAATACCTTAAATATCTTTAAAGATACATGGACACAGATTTGAAGTTAATTTCTTTCGTCTTAAAGTTATTGAAACAAGATTGCCACTTTTCCTAAGTATTATGAATAAAATTAAAATTTGTGAGAGTGCAAGGATGTGTCAATCAAACCCATCTAAAAATTTGAAGTCTTAATAACTTTTAGATGAAATAAGATTTTTAATATATTTTTTGTGTGAAATTCTATTAAAATATATAAGTCGAAATATTATACAGAAAATATTAATTTTAAATCTGTGCCCATGCACCTTTACCATCTACGACACTTACGTCTCTCTGTATCGATGTCCGATTTTGGTTTTCATATTTATAACGGAGTACTACATTTACCGCTTTTTGAAGATGGTACTGCTGATTCAGTAACAAGTAGAAAAATGTAAAAACAGTACCTAGGATTGATACCTTATTGAGAGCAAAATAAAATGAACGTAGAACACGGACAATGTAGAACAATGTTTACAAAATACAAATATCGTGTGCCCGGAAGGAAAGGGGGCTTGAAAGGATGTGTCTGTGAATGCTTAGTTCTAGCGGCAAACTTCGCAAAGTTAAAATATACTATATCTTTTCTCCAAGTCCTTTGAAAGTGGGAGTTAATCCCCAATCCTCCCGCCCCTCCCACTTTGAGGTTAAAAATATAACCCATATTGACATACTGAGAGTTGTAGATAGAGCGAAGAATTTATTTCACTAGTCCTTAAGCCGAGCACAACTTAAGAAATGACTTAGGAAAAATTTAAGATAAGATTGTTTCGTGAAACAGCTGTGACAAATTTTAGGAACTTCCTAAGTTATAACTTAGGCATATCTTATGTTATGTCTTACGACATATCTTAGGAAACGTTTGTGAAACAGGCCCCAGCACTTTCAATGTTTGACTTGCTTCATTTCCCAAACTTGAAAAAAACCACCTTTCTGAAAGAAAAAACAAGTACAGGATATCATAAAATCTGCCATATTCCAGTATACAAAGGGTCATGCTCAAAAATGTGTTCTAAAAACAATTAGAAATTGAATTAAAATGTTACGGACATGTGTTTTTTTTTAACTAAATAGAGTATTTCAGTTTAATCATTAAGACTAAATCATAGAAAAGCTTTTTTTCCGAGCACTGATGACATTATTTATTGAACGTCCCTCGTATGTGGATGCATTCTGGGAGTAATGTGAATTTTTAATTGTCAAAACTTTGTTCCCCCTTCCTCCCAGGGGGGGGGGGGGTAGGGGGAGGCCACAATAGGTATTACAAGGTGGAGATCTGTTAACGAACGGCATCTCCAAAGTTACTCAGGTAAGTCATGTGGCCCATGGACCTCTTGTCTATACACAACACAGGTAATTTTATTTTTACCCCATCCGTGTTTTTACATTTAAAAGCAGATAAATTTATCTTATCTATATATCCTTAACAAATATAAAATTATCTTTATTTATATTCATATTGTACATACTGCATAGCAAGCATTCTGATACAAACCTCAGTCACTTCGACAATATTTAATTAATCTTTTTTCATATTAGGAAATATATAAACTTAAAGCCGTGTCCATAATCACGAACCTGAGTAAACAACCATGGCGACATCTGAGGGGCATGCAAAACAGAGGTGGGTTAATAAAATTAAGTGATGTATTTCTAGTCCGTGCACGTGAGTCCTTATATTGTAAATGATAGTTTTTATTAAATCAAATACTTTTACATAATAATTTTCATTCCTATGTCTGAATTGTACCCTAAAGAAAGGTGATTTATTCTTCAGACTTTATTATATTGAAGATTTCTTATTTTTCGCGAGTACTTATGTTCGCGAATGAACTCTTCAATGTCAAATCGCGAGAAAAATAATAGACGGTTGTTCAAGAGATTTTGAATAGATTTCAGCATCATAAAAATAAAGACAAGTAATTTTATTTTCTTGTGCTTCTGAAGAAATTATTTAATTACACTCGTATGTTTAGGAATCTACAGTACTGATTAAATGTAATGAAAGAGAGTAATGCCAATCCTTAGAAATTAATATGTTTCTAATATATTTCCAATTTACCAAGGAAGAATTAATTGATAGATATCCATTTGTTTGACTTTTGTATTTCATAATAAAAGCTGATATATCATACGATGATTTTTTATGGGAATTGCTTGTTTGTCAGCAAAACGGAGCATGGACCAACAGCGAAAAGTAGGTTTTTATCAATTGGGTAATACTGTTCATATGTCCAAGCTTATGATTTTTAATTTTTTTATATTTCTCAACAGTTTTAATGACTGCTTAATCCAACAATGAAGTGACTTAAATGAAAAATATATCAATCGAGAATAAATGTAAAGGTTAAAATGCTTTTTAATAAAATATGGATTGACAAACGGGACATAGATTAGAAACCAGCCAACAATTGTTTTCCTTCTAATATAGAATAACGCACATTTTATTATCTTCCTTCATAATATACCTGATCACACATCTGATGTGGTTTAGGTCATTCTTTCCTCTGATCCAAAGTCGCATTGTTCCAGTGGAGAAAAATGAATTGATATTGTGTATGATACTGTATTGTAGATTTTCTTTGTTATACGTATTTTCTGTTGGTGTTTTCTTAATAAAATGATTATTATCAATTTAACAGTAAAATCTATTTGATTTCCATTAACAACTTATTGGAATTCCCATGGATACCAATAGTGCTTTTTTATAATTAGACCTATTTTTGTATTCATATGAAGCATAATTTTTGTAAAATCTTTTACGTGAAAGAAAGCGAACACTTTCTTGTCCCCTCAACTCGACATTTAGATATTTAAAAGTAATTATTTGAATTTTCATTCTAATGTTGAAACGGTATATCCCGGTGAGCATGAAATAAAACACAACAGTGTCTTTGCATCTTTTACAAGAAAATGACATAGATTATTACCTAGCAACAAAACTTAATGATAAACTTAAAATTTTTAACTTTTCAATCAGCAACTTCCCTTACATATGCAGCAATATACCTTCATCACCTGCATACGGTGTTAATACTTCTCAATAGATTCGATATAGAAAAGCATTTTCTACGTATAAAAAATTTTGTAAACAAGGTAACTTATTGCCAAACATATCAGCAATCTCCTAAAAGGTCATTTCGTAAGTTCTATGGTCAATACAATGACCTTGTTAGCAAATATAATTTGTGAATAAGTTAAATAATGACTGACTTTTTCAAACTTATTGTAAGGCAATTTTTTACAGCCTGAGTTGTATAAGAATATTGTCGTTATTTTTCGATCATGAGATGCAGCACAAAGAGGATTCTCACTTCTACATGACACCTCATTCCACCTCTGGGGCTCGTTTCTCAAAAAGTCGTAGATTTGGGTCTAAGTTAGTTCGACAAAGAACGATAGGCCAAAATTTAGACGGGCCTAAATCACGTTTCAAAAAAACGGCGTAAGACTGGGTCTAAGACTAAGACCTTTCCGCTGGGTACTAAGCATGCGCAGATCCTTTTTTTTTTTTTTGGTTTAGAGACTACAATAACATGTGGCGGATCATACTTGAACCTGATACAAAAATAAAGCACAAAAAGCACGAACGCGCTTGCATGTTTTCCTTTGCTTTTCATCGTCTTTCAAACAGATATAATACACAGATCCCTCTGTATTTTCAAGGTCAAAGCATTTACATACTAACTAGTAATAGCGAATTCAGAAATCTTGACAAAAGGGGCAGATCGGGGTCGGGTTAGGGGCCCACAATCACACACAAAAAATGATTGAGCAAATCTTTTGTTATTATTTTGGACACAAACCTCCTCCCCCTCTACATCCACAAGTTTTATATTAAATAGTTATATGTGTTTTGGTACGCTCAGATAAATTTTAAAAGTGAAATACATACTTTTGTTAAATATAAAGCTGTATACCCAGCATAATACGTACTTGCGAAAAATTGGAATAAAAAGACATTTTCTTATGAGTAAAAGTCATGTATGGCAAGGGGCTGGAATAGACTCCTAGCAATATATTTGAAAGTCGTGAAAGGGGGGGGGGGCAGTATCTCAGGGAAGTTTTTCTCTAGTTAGAATACTAAATACGCACAGAGAATGAAGGACGGGAGCCCCCGACCCATACAATGTAGGCGTACTGTGTAAATTTTATTTAACAATTTTGAAATCATATTATAATGATAATGATTAAAACATGGATAAGAGAATTTTGGAAAAAAAAATTATCAGTTATCTTAAAGAACTTTATTCGGTAATAGCCAATACTGTAGATCACTAAATTTTCGCGACACCTTATTTTCGCGAGATAGTCATTGACTCTTGATTAGCGAGACAAAATTTTCGCAAGTTGTAGTTATTGCTTTATATATTCTTAAGGAATACTATTATACGCGAGAATTAAATTTTCGCGAGCACACTGTCTCGCGTAATTACGCGAAAATAAAATTCTCGCGAATAAAAAGTGATTTACAGTATTTGCCCCCCAAATCAAACTTTGATGGAGATATATTTAATTAAGTTCTTAAACAGGGGAGTATATGCTGACTTCAAAGCACTGAATATTTTCATAAGTAATGACGCCATATGTACGTAATGACGTCACAAACATGATGTAAATTTCATTTTTTTATGAATTTTGCAGAAAAATGTACATATTTCGTCGATATTTTGAGTAAAAGTCACCGAGCGCATGTGTGTTCAGGATCAATATTTTGATATAATGTGTAGAATGATAATATCAATGAAATATGTCAATATTGTTCCTGATCAAACTTGCGCTCTATAAATTTTAAAGCTAAAATTGTTGAAATTTTGTCCATTTAGTCCTCTTTCTGAAAAAGGATTTAAAATCGGACTAGTTTGTGACCTCATAAAAACAAAAATTGTGAATACACTGCTTTGACACTATAATATTTTCTGTTAATTTATATTTCTCATACAATTTATTGAATTCAGCACATTTCAGGAAGTTTTCATAATTTGACTTATGTGGGGGCAAATATCTGCAATATTCCGCATATGGTTCTCTATATCAATCCATTTATTCAATACGAATTAGACATTGGCATTTCAGCTGATACATGTATACCTACAGTGTATATTTATAATACTAGTATTGTATTATGGAGACATAGTATTACATTGATATCGATATGATAATTTACATGGTCCATGTAAAAATACGTATACATAGCACTTGCAGTATCAATGATGGCTTGCAAAAGCTAAATTAGTTTTAAATCTATAATTCTTGTGAACCTTATTACCGACAAGAAATCTTGTAATTTTTATACATTTCTTCATTTCAATTTTTGGGACGTGGAGAACGGTCCTTCGGATGAGACCGTATAAACCGAAGCCCCGTGTCGCAGTAGGTGCTGGCACGGTAAAGATCACTCAAAGGCGATGAGTGCCGAGCATAGGACAAAATTTGTAGCCCTCCACCGGCAAGTGGTGGCGTCTCCATATGAGTGAAAAATTCTCAATATACAATCAATTAATCAATCATTTCAATTTTCCATTTCAATATTTTCAATTTAGATTCATTTAGATCGGGAAGGTACTAATTTCAATATCACCATCTTTTCCTTAAATATATCCATTCCTTTTCAATTTATATTGAGGAACATTCTTGTTTTGTCATAGATGAAGAATGTATTTTGAAGATGTAATCTAGACTTAAATATATTAACAAGTCACGATTTACATTTGCAATAAAAACATTTTATAACATTTTATTATTATCATTATTATATGAGTAGTTTTGTTTCAAATATAATATAGATTATATTTTTCTATAAAAAATTATCAAAAAACCCCTTTAAAGGCAAAATTTGTCCGAGAAACGAGATAGATTGTCAATTAATCAAAAGCATCTTTACGAAAAAAAAAAAAAACAATAGACCCATCTACACATCTCATCTCCCGACAGTGACTCTAGTGAAATAGGAATGAACAGTCTATTGGACAGAATACTTCAATTATGATACTGGAACATTTTACAAATTTAAATTTTTATGTTCTGTAAATATTAAAGTTAATTACATGTACATTTGTACACACAATTGAAGGGGAGAATTAAAAAAACATTAACTTAAGTTAAAGTACATTAACTTGATAGATGGCATAGTTACCGAATATTTCTCATTATCCAAAATACTAGCATAAAAATGAATATTGTTAGAGGATTTTATTGAAACATTATCCATTTCAAACAACAAAAAATTATCCAGGACCTACAACATGTAGCATCGTTTTTAAAAAGTTAATGGGGAAGGGGATGGGGTGGTGGTGGTAAGTAAAGATAACTGAGTGATCAAAATATTCAGCCGAGGAGAGAAATGATGAAAGTGGAAGTCAGTCCATAAAGAACAAAGTACGGTATTGGCCAAAAAATGCCGGATGCCATACCTGCTCCGTTCAAAACATTTTAAAGAGCTAAGAATTTTTAGAATTAAATGATATATAATTTATATACCTGACTCAAAAGTATGCATTGGAAAAATAACGCTCAATATTGTACCTTTTATAGCAGAACGTCGAGATTTAACGAAGAATTTTGACGCGACGTCATACGTTTAACGTGTATAGTGAGTACTAGTGTAATCTGAAAATCCTTACTCGCTTACTCGCTAACAATAGCTTACTCGCTATGATACAGTTTATTTTAAATATAAATTTAAGAAATTATGTTGTTGATTCATTAATACGTCATAGTTGTTTTGTTTTTGCTATTTTTTATTTATTTATTATCATTATTCCTTACAATGTAATCATCCAAGTAAGTGGCCCGCTTTAGTTAATGATAATAATTAAAGGTCCAACAGAGGAACGTGGAGAAAAAGAAATAAACTGTCTTTTCTCTTTGATATTTGCTTTCATTTAATTGCAGTGATTATACGGTTTAAATAATGAAAAAATAGCTATTTCTCTTAAATGAATTGATAAAAATTTCAACATCAAATCTAGTAAAAAAAAATGTACTGATGAAAAAAAAATCGATGTTTCCCCGGCACCAAAAAAGTTCAATTCTCAAGAAAATGGTACTCAAAATGCAAGAACAGATAACTGGAATGTCAAGATAATAATATTTATATTACAATTATTTGATTATAGTATAGAAGACAATTAATGGTTATATTTAATGTGCAGGAGAAACCCCCCCCTCTAATGGTCAATTTTTCTAATAAACTTTTATAAAGACATTAAATCGTATAAATAGGAATGCGAGGGATTTCGATCCCGATTTAAAAAAATATAAGCACAGTTAATACCCATTCTCTGTAACCACTTAAACTTTTGTGGCACGCATAGTCTCAGATTTTTTTCAAATTTGGCTGGAAAGTACCACCTCATAAACTACTTCAAAAAATATAGTTAGATCATGTGAATGTTGAGTAGTTACCATGGAAACGTTGTCTAAAGTTGATTTTTTCTGAAAAAATGCAATATTTGGGAAAGTTTTTTAATGAAATGCGGCTACTTCTATTCATATTACTCACAAAAATAAGAAATATAACATCTAATTTTAAATGGCATGTTAAAACCTTGTTGGTATTCTCTCTATAAATATGAGAAATCTTTGATTAAAATAGCAGACATTAAGTTTGAAATTGAATTATCTCCCTTTGATAATTGTGAGCTCTTCAGTGAGAAAGATAAAAAAATCATTCTACAAAAATGACTGGAAGTTGTTTACCTATTGTCAGCATACAGCTCTGTATATCCTGGAATTCAAGTAAAATCAACTTTTTTTCCTGTTTATTTCATGTGCATTCAAATTTTAGCCTCTGTTTATTTCCTACATACAAAAGAATAATTTTGCTCATGTGAAAAATGGTGAAATGTACAAAATTACATAGCAAAGGAAATCAGCTTTGTATAGCCATTAGCCTCAAGGTCTAAGGAGTTTCAAAACGGGATTCAAGATAAACTTGAAATATCAGCTAGAATTACTAGTATTATGAATTTGTTTTTTTTAAAAGAATTATTGTGTCTCACGACCAGTCAGAGTGATATACTGCAGGACTGCAATGAATTGGCGTTAGAAAAAAAGCAAATGATTTTTTAAATGTGAATGTGATTAATAGAGACAACTAATCTTTTAAAACTGAATAATATGTCCTTGGCTGAAAGGAGAAAAATAATCTGTACAGAATAATAGCTATAATTCCCATCCACTGGTCGTTATTTCAGTAATAATTTTTGAAACCCATAGTATACATGTAATACATTTTATGGGTTAAAAAATTGCTACCAATACAACCCCCCCCCCTCTTCCATAATGAAAAAGAGTTTGGGCATTTTATTTATTATTATTGTTTTTTTTTTCTTTGATCTTCAGACTTTTTATCTGTTAGAAAGAAAATTAATAAATTTCCCTAAAGATCATCTTGGAAATAAATAATATGTCCTGCCATGAAAATAAACCTAACTTGAAAAAAATTGCCCCCTCCCCCCTCTGGATCAAAGGTCGTCCCCTAGCCCATAGTAAAGGCAGTCATATTATGTAGTTTTTAAACAGGATAAACAAGTATAAAAATGTTTTGTTAACCAGTCAAAATTATACTTTTGATGATTGGGGGAGTTTCATAGAAATTCAAATTGTCTTTGAATGAAATTTAAAGTTAATGGTTTATCATTTCTCCGGACTAAGATACATAATGATTAAACCTAAAAGCAGTACAATTAATATAAAATCTGTCTTAGCAGTTTTTATTAACAATGAAAATAATTTTCTGAACCCCCCTCCCCCCAAAAATAATTAAAGCACAAAAGCAGATTATTCAAACAGATCTTGCATATTTTACTACAGATTGTTATTGATTAAACTTTGGAAATAGCAGATCTTTTGCGTAGATCCAGGCTTATTTGAGTTGAAATATTTTGCCATCAACATCTCTAAAATCTCAATTTTTAAAAAAAAAAATGATATTGAAAATAAATTAGAATTTTCCATCAACTTCTCTGAAAAAGAAGTCACTGGTAAACACATTTTGACTGTCACTGGAAAAGTAAAAAATGTAAATTTAGGGTCAAAGAATTAGTTTTCTAAAACAACAAAAGAGTGTCTTTACATGCTTAAAGCACAATTCTTTACGTACAAGAATAAAGAAAGTGTATAGTCGTTTATATAAAAAAACCCTGAAAACCGTACTTTATAAGCATTTTCACATTATGCATCAAGCTAAAGGGAGAATGTAAGACCAGTTTCAATAAAACACATTTAATATACAGGATAGAGGTCAGGATACAACATTACAATGTCAGTATTCCGAATACCCGAGTATAAATGCATTATTAACAAGCTAATTTATAGAATATGTGTCCCCTGGTTAAGGAGATAAGAACTTGTGTATATTAATAGGAGTGGGGGGGAGGGGTGTCAGAGGGTGGTTGGGGTAGGGGATGGGACACTTACAGAATGTGGGCGGGACCAAAGGGAGTTATGGTATAAAAAAGCTTACCTAAATGCTTTTTGAGATATCGATCGGAAATGAGAGGTTTACATACAAACAATTTTTTTTTTACTTTGACCTCTTGACCTAGAAATAAATAGGGGTCTTTTTACGCTATTGCGAGTTGTGATATAAACTCAAATTGAAAAAGATTGTAGGCCTCTTAAGATATTCTACGATAAGAAAATGTTATAACCGACAGAGGAGGGGGGGGGTATTTCTATAGACAAAAGACGAAAATAAATGCCTATTTTCCCCCAGTTTGAAAGTGATTTACAGCTTAAACAGTGTATTTTATTTATATATACATGTTTTACTTATATGCATAAAACATGAGAAAAAATATGTGGTACATTTATTTAAATCCAGACATTTTTTCAAAATACATGTATGGGGATGCTTGAAAGTCCGATTTCAATGGAAAATATCATTGACTCCCCCCCCCCCCCCCCCCCTTTATCTCAAGAGTTGGAAAAAGGGATTAAGTACTATTTAGCACTGGTATTAAAATAATGAATCAAATACCATAATTGCACTGTTTTTTGTATAAAACAAAAGATTTTATGGCTAAATTTGCACTGGTTTTTGTATAAAGCAAAGATTTTATGGCCATTAATATTGAATAAAATGGTCGCAAAATGTAGGAGGGAATTAAGATTTAGCGTGCGTAGTTCTTTATATACCACTGTGACCTTGAGCTTTGACCTTCTGTCCATATGGGCACACATTCATATGATGCTAGTTGTTGTTGGCCAGAACTGTAATTTTGTTTCTTCATTTGTTGTTTAAAACACAAGTATAAGTTATGATACAGAAAAATGTTGTTTAGTTTCCTTAAATATCTATCTAAATCTGCCATTTTGACCTTGACCTATGACCCTTAGTCATGAAAATTGATTTTTTTTCTCTTTATTTTTGCTATTGTTTACCATATATCTAAATTTGTTTTAATCCGTTTTAAAATACTCAGGCAATTATATGGATCATGATTGTATCTACGTATTGTTCTTTTCTAGTATTTTTAAAAAAGCATAAGTTTGTAACCATGGTAACAAGAAAACTAAATATGAAAACCAAGTAGTTCTTTGTAGTTTATATTAGAACTATATATGGACTTTCAAACCCATGTATTCATTTTGTTCCAACTATCCGCAAAAAATTATACCAGTCTTTTTAAAAGAGCCTAAAATCTATAATTTTCCCCAAGAAAAATCCTACCTATAAACGAGGGATATTTTTTCTATGAGGTAAAGTTACTGAAATACTAAAAATTTTCTAAAGCACACTAAAATGATGTATTTTAGCAAAAAGGTAAAATCATGTTAATAGCTTGTTCCATTAAATACTTTTAATAAGTCAAAAAGGGTCATTTTTCATCAAAATTTAGCCATTTTTAGGCCATGAAAAATGTATGTTGGTTGCCATGGTAACCATGGACCATAGCAACCATTTTATTATGAATTTTAGCTACATACATCAATATAGGAATGTATGCCAAGTTTCGTAAAAATCCAAGACCATGCGTGCCACACTCCCTATATAAGAGTTTAAATGCTTACAGAGAATGGCTATTAACTTTTTAAAATCAGAGAATGGGTACATGATATCGATTGTTTTCTGTGATATATTCATTTATTTAACATTTTTGAAGAAGTTTTCCAATTATATTACAAATACAATATTTTTATCCATATGCCCTGAAAAACTGCCGAATCACGCCGGATACAGTTATGTTCCCCGGAAACAGTTATGTTGCCCTCCCGAACACGGTTATGTTCCCTAGCGTGTAATCATTCCGCATATTAATTACGTCGGGTTCGAAAATCACAGAGGCAGTTGCTAAGCAAACGTAAACAGTTCCGCGAAAGTTAAAAGTCAAAACAAGGTCTGCGATTTGTTTATTTGAATTCAGAGGAATTAGATAATTTAATTGAGGAGAAAAATTATTTTAATACAACAAAGGTTATCAACACAAGTGTCAGCATACTGAAAACATTCTGCCATGAAACAGGAGGGGATAATTCGGAATTATACTCGACGTACTGTGTACATAGTGTTCAATTATGTTCGATGATCGATTTGGGTTCAATGCTTAAAAATGTTATATACCATATATTACATGGCTTAATTCTCGGGCAGCAATACCAGAATATTTGCCCCTCGGTGACAGGAAAGCCCTGGAGTGTTATGTCGCCCTCTGCCTGCGGCATCGGGCGACATAACACCCAGGGCTTTCCTGTCACCTTGGGGTAAATATTCTGGTATGCTGCCCTCGAAGCCATGTAATATATGTATAATATCCTGCTTGATGACAGAGGAATACTTAAAATTTAAAAGTAACCCACCCAACCCCCCTCCCCCCATTCGAGTTTAATAAGGTCTTATCATTTATATATGCCTTACACAAACATTTCTGTTTTGATAAGACATGTAAAATAATATAAGATAAGACTAAAAATGAAAAATCAGTAAATGTTTTGATTCAAAAGTGTTTTTTTTGGGGGGGGGGGGGGGGGGGAAATAAATCGGACTTTCAGTTCAGACTGAATAACATAACATGCATTCTTTCAATTCGCTTAAAAGGTTTTAAAGACCTTTTCGGAAATTATAATTGTATTAATATTCAACTGATTACTCTACTCGTTTCTCACTTGAAAGGCTTTCTACATTTTTATTTAAGTCCGTGTAAATACTTACATAGGTATAGGAGTCATTTTTATATATGTCTACATATTCAATATTTGTTGACAATTATGTCGGATAAGTATAATTTCTTGTGGATTATTTTTCAGACCGTCATTATTGACAGAAATTTAAGAATATGTAACATTTGTGATTTTAAAACTGTTGGTGATGAATATCATTATATTATGGAATATAATTACTTTTCGAAAGACAGAAAAATATTTCTCCCAACAGATATTGTAATAATCCTAACACTTTTAAATTCAATGACCCCGTGGGGATCCAGGTTAGAATAGGTCCTCAGTACCCCCTTGCTTGTCGTAAAAGGCGACTAAATGGGGCGGTTCTTCGGATGAGACCGTATAAACCGAGGCCCCGTGTCACAGCAGGTGTGGTACGATAAAGATCCCTCCCTGCTCAAAGGCCGTAAGTGCCGAGCATAGGCCTAAATTTGCAGCCCTTCACCGGCAATGGTGACGTCTCCATATCAGTGAAATATTCTGGAGAGGGACGTTAAACAGTATACAATCAATCAATCAATCAAATTCAATGAACTAATGAGTAGTAATAATGTAGAGATACAGAAATCATTATCAAAATTTATAAAGACAATTTTTAAAACTGTCTGTCCTTCTTGAATCCTCCGTGTGTTTTATATATAGATGACTACATTTTTTTCTCACTCTTTTCTTGCTTCTTTATATACTTGTCTTGACCCTTGACTGTAATTTTTTGTTTGTATATATGTATATATATGCACCTCTTGTACCAGTGATCTGTTTCTGAGCGAATAAAGAAAATTGAATTGAAATTGAAAATTCATTAGAATCCTCATTTTCTAGCAGCCGATGACAAATATTTATTCCAAATTCCAAACGTTTTTATTTCAAGTTTTTGCCTATTCTTATCAGGAGCAAAATGTTTAAGTTGCTAGTATCACTTTCCATTATTTTTATTTCTCGCAAAAAAATTCCTTGCTTGGTAGAGAACTGAGGCTATCTAAAAATTAAAAGAAATTCAAAGCTTCCTTGTGTCTTTACTTTTCTGACAATTGAACGTATTATACGTGTGATGCTCGCAATAAGCAAAAAGAATCTAATGGGCTAATTCACAGTACAATACAGACAGGTATTTCCTGTATGTTAAGGACATACGAAGATGTAAAATCAATGTATTGTTCCATGAAAAGTTATTTTAATCATTTTCCACAGGAATTAATGTTAATAAAGTAAGCAAAACAAAAAACAAAAAACACCAACAACCTGCAATCCATATATACTAGTACCCGGGAAACATGCGTCTACTCATTAGTTGGTCCATGACAACCCCCTCCTCCATAAATAGATATTTCCGTTTTTGAGAGCGTTGAAGTGACGTAGCATCATTTTTGAATGTAAGGTAGGGGATGGGCTGCCAAAGAAAAAAATTAACTAACCGGGAAAAAGTTGACAAGAAAAAAAAAATAATGATAATATTTTTTTTTCTTAAAAACCCAAAATTGGGGGAAATTTCCCACACTCGGAAGTCAAATTTCGGGAATGGGGGTGTAGGGGACAACTTCTTTCAGTATTTTTTTCATACATTATATACTAATGTACTTTACCCTTATTTCACTGTACTGTAACAAAAAGTTGGGGAAGGGGGGAGGGGGCAACCGGCCTTTCAATGAACATTTCTATACCGTTGTAAAATGTGCCCCTTCTCCCTCCCTCTGTTGCTACGTGCCTATCTTGATTTTTTTTTTATGTTTGAAAGAGTCACTAGCTTTTTCTTTAGCAGTTGTAGATTGGCTTTTCTTATTATATATATGTAATTTCTTGTATTTCCCAATGTACGCCATACGGTTTCTGTTTTCTATATATAATGTTACTCGACAATGTATGGAGTGGTGGTATTTCATCTCCAAAAACATTTAATATGGTCGCTATATAAAGATTAGTGCAAAATATAAAGAAAAGACGCTAGTTTTTCTATATGAACTTCATGATCACAAATTATATTTAAACTGTATTGTCTATGCAATCGGAAGTACCAATATACCTCGATTTACGTCGTGCGAAATGCATTTACATGTTTACTGTTTACGGATATGACTAATTTTACAGCACTTTCAGATTTTTCTCACCGAGAAAAACTAAACAGCAAAGGTGTCCAAACACTTATTTCATTGCTGAAAACTTTCAAAGACGACCTGCTTTCCTTCGTAACAAAGAATCACATGGGTTCTGCCTCATCTGTTTGACTCTCTACTGTTAATTTTTTAAAAATCTGAAAATCCATGGATGAAAGGGGGGGGGGGGAGCCCTTAGCTTGATCACAAGTCTAAAGCTGCTGAATGTCGCTGACCATTGTCACATTGTCAGATAAATTTCAGAATTCCACGAACATGTACATGTATACATTGTATGTCTTTCTTTTTTTATTAACCAAATAAGCACCACCCTTTCCCGATATACCACTGGCTTCTAAATACCTGTATATATTTGTGTTACAAACATGTAATTTAAGACTTTGTGGACCATTCTGCACGAAATATTTGCAAAAACTAGGAGACTTATTGTTCACAGAACAATAAGAGGTCTTTCCACCTTCTTTGAATTTCAATTTCATTTAATATTTATCTCTTTAAAATTAAATTCTATCAAAAAGAAACAAGGAATAATTAATATGGCTTAAAAGAAGAAAAAAGATTGAAAATTTTAAAATTTGGAGGTGACCTTGACCTTTCCCCTTCAAGTTATATTCAAGGTCAAAGGTCAAGGGTCACATTGTAATTAACCCCATACATCTATGACTTATAGTTTTATAGTTATAAGGTTTAATGGTACGCACAAAAGCATTAAAGGGCAATAACTCATTCAAAGGGTCACTAGATCCTTTCGCACTGGAATATAAAAGTTGTGCCTAAAGTCCCTTAAGACATAAGTGAAGGGTTCATGTCTTTGTAGTTTACGGTTTCAGAGCAGTAGCAATAAAAATGTTTTAAGCACAAAGGGCAATAACTTTTAATAGGGTCAATCTTAAGGGACAAGAATTAAATCTTTGAAAAAGTTTTAACAGTACTCAATAATGATGTAAAGAGCTTAAGTACATGTTGAAAGAGAAAAAAAGATTTTAAAAGATTAGTTTCTTAGTTATGGAATGACCTTGACCTTTGACCTTTACATGAATTTTAAGGTCAAAGGTCAATGAATCTTATGCAGTTGGTCCCATGTCTCTACGACTTGTCTCTTTGAAAAATTTTAATTATTTGTAAAACTCAAAGACTTTCAGGGGCAATAACTCATTGAAGGGGTCATCCAATACTTTCGCAATGAATAGATTCCAGAGTCTTCTCAAGGAGTCAAAAACATTATTGAAGGTTCCATGTCTCTGTGGTTTACGGTTTCTAAGAAGTAGCAATAACAAGGTTTTTCTCACAAAGGGCGATAACTTTTAATAACGTCAATCTTAAGGGATACAAATTAAATCTTTAAAATAGTTTCAAGAGTACATATTAATGATGCTAAGACAGTTTGTATATTTTAAAAGACAAAAAAGATATAAAAAGAGCTTAATTTCTCAATTTTGGAATGACCTTGACCTTTGACCTTTTTATAGATTTTAAGGTCAAAGGTCAATTAATCTTCTGCAGTTGGTCCCAAGTCTCTACAACTTCTCGGTTCGAAAATTTTTAATAATTTCTAAAATTCAAAAAGTTTCAGAGGCTATAACTCACTGAAGGGGTCGCCAAATACTTTCGCAATGAATAGAATCCAGAGTCTTCTCAAAGAGTCAAAAACATTATTGAAGGTTTCATGTCTCTGCGGTTTACGGTTTCTAAGTAGTAGCGATAACAAGGTTTTTCGCACAAAGGGCGATAACTTTTAATAACATCAATCTTAAGAAATACAAATTCAATCTTTAAAATAGTTTTAAAAGTACATATTAATGATGCTAAAACAGTTCGTATATGTTAAAAGACAAAAAAGATACAAAAAGAGCTTAATCTCTCAATTTTGGAATGACCTTGACCTTTGACCTTTACATTAATTTCATGATCAAAGGTCAATGAATCTTATGAAGTTGGTCCCATGTCTCTATCACTTCTCATTTTAAAAAATTTTAATAATTTCTAAAATTCAAAAAGTTTCAGGGGCAATAACTCATTGAAAGGGTTTACGAATACTTTCGCAATGAATAGATTCCAGAGTCTACTAAATAAGTCAAAGACTTTAGTGAAGGTTTCATATATTTACGGTTTACGGTTTCAAAGGAGTAGCGATAACAAGGTTTTACGTACAAGGGGCGAGAACTCCGAAAGGGGTCATAGGTCATAAGCGTTGGGTATTTTTTCGAAATAACTTTTAATGGCAAGTATCATGAACTGCAAAGTTCTTTGAGAACTCTTTCGGTTCAATTTTCGATAACGGAAAAATAATAATAATAAACAGAAGCATTTCAAGAGGTCTTTCCACAGAAAGGTGGAAAGACCTAAAAATACAATAAATAAACATCTGGGGCTCGTTTCTCAAAAAGTCGTAGATTTGGGCCTAAGTTAGTCCGACTAAAAAAGTTACGCCAAAATTTAGACGGGCCTAAATTGCGTTTCAGAAAGCGGCGCAACACTGGGCCCAGGACTAAGACCATTTCGCTAGGTATTAAGCATGCGCTGATCGCATTTTATTTGGTTTAGAGACTACAATGACATGTGGCGGATCAAAATTATATCACACTTGAACCTAAATAAAAGATGTAAAGCACAGGAAGCACGAGCTCGCATGCATGTTTTCCCTTTTCACCGTCTTTCAAACAGATGTATTACGCAAACCCATCTGTATTTTCAAGTTCAAAGCATTAACTTAGAAGCGGATTCAGAAATCTTGAAAACGGGGCAGATTGGGGTCGGGTTAGGCGTCACACTAAAAAAACTGAATGAGTAAATCTTTTGTTATAATTTTGACACAGCCTCCCTCCCCCTCTACATCCACAAGTGTTATATCAGATATATACCTTAAAACCAAATGATGTACATACATGTACTTGGTAAATTTTGAAATGAAAAGTAATTTTCCTATATCATATATGGCTAGGCTGGAACAGGCTTGTAGCAAAAGTTTTAAAACTCGCGATCGTGGGTACGGGGGAACGAGTATCTGAACAATTAACAGGTCCCCGACCAACAGACTTACTCTAAAAAATTTATCAGTTATGAAATCATAATTATCATAAAAAGAATTATTAAAAAATGGCTAAGAGAATGATTTTAAAAAATGATCAGACCTTTAATATATTGTTTTCCTTGGCTCCCGTTTTTGTTAAAATTTAGACGTAAATAAACCTCGATGAAATTTATGTTTGTGAAAGAAAAATTTATTTATTTATTTATTTTTTTATCTTTTATATTGATTTAAGTAATATGCAGAGAATAAAGGGTTTACATACCTTAGCTTTAAACAAAACTTCAAAAAATGACATTTTTGACGCAGTATATATTTAAGCGACGACTTTATATACGTGCGAGCCTTGAACAAGAAAGAAATTTACACATGTAAGACATTTTCTGAATACGTGTCTAAAATGACCCATACCATATGCCGGTTTAATTCTTTATAAAATTTCAATCAATTTATTCAATATGAATTAGACATATATTGGCAATCTAGGTGATACATGTACCTGCATTTATGATAGATGTATTACATTTTGGACATACAGTTTAACATTCATATCGTTATTATAATTTGCATAGGCCATGTAGAAATACGTAGTACATGATTATGTATTTACACAATTTTCTTTATAGGCACTGTTACAACGCGAAATGTAATAACAACGCCAAATGTAATAAACCTGGGTTATTACATTTTGTGTTATTACATTTTTCGTCGAAATCAACGCAGCATGTAATAACGCAAAATGTAACAACATACATTTGAGGATTATTACATTTCGCGTTATTACATTTTGCGTCGAGATCAACGCAAAATGTAATAAGACGATTTTTTGATTATTACATTTTGCGTCGAGATTAAGCAAAAGGCGACAATGCAAAATGTAATAACACCCTTTTTTCGGCAGCCAGACTCAGTACAATTTTCAATAGTGTAGTGGTCAATGAAAAGAAAATAAAACAAAAGGAAAAAATAGATATATGCATTTTTTTTTACAATTAACAAATTTTGTAATATATTGATTTAATTAGCTACATGTAAAATTTAAAATTAGTTTAATGAACGTATTTTGTATAGGTGTTGCAAATTAAAAATGTGCATGTGTGGGCAGGATTGTTGGGGGTATTGACCAGTGTGCTTTTGCTTTTTTTAACAGACAAATGCAATTTATCTTTTAAAAACCTTATTCATTTGTATTGGCAGATGCAAATATAAAGTGGGAAGGGGTTTATTGACAATGATGATACCATTCTGTTGCATGCAAATCACCAGCATTACAGACAAGCAAAAACAAAATTCTCTCTCTCTTTCCATCCAATAATAAAATGGATTGTTTCTGCGTGTCCACAGTAATACAATAATAAACATACGAAGTAAACATCCCACCCTGTCCCTGCCCTCCTCGCTTGACACACACATACACTTCTAATTTGTAAACCAATGTATACATGCCGAATATGCATATCAAGAGCTTTTAATGAACTTATGATCAATTTTTGGTAATTGAATATTTGTTATTGGTTAGAAATTTAATAAGACTATCAAAAATATGCCGATCAAAGTTAAATTAATTCTGTATAATCAAGTACAGTGTATTCAATATAACTAAAATCAGAATCAGAAAAACGATACATTTAGATGTATTTATTATATCCGAAAAAGCCCTAGCGTTGGTCCTAATGTTTAAGTTCTAAATATTTTTACAGGGTGTTTCCCATGTTGGTTACATGTATATATCTGAATCAATTTTATGATCATTTTTGTTAAACGCAATCAAAAGAATTAATTACATTTTGTTTTATTACATATTGTTTTATTTCATTTTGCGTTGTCTTCAGTGCAAAAATAAAATAACGCAAAATGTAACAACAAAAAAGCACGTCATTACATTTTGCGTTGTTCTCGATGCAAAATGTAATAACGCAAAATGTAATAATCCAGGTTTATTACATTTCGCGTTGTTATTACATTTCGCGTTGTAACAAGGCACGCATTTTCAATTTGTATGGAAATACATGTATTTTAGAAATTTATAAAAATTACTAGATTTTTTGCCTGCATCGCCCTGCAATATGGTTCACAAAAATTCGATTTAAAACTATTAAGCTTTTGCAAACAATTAAGAAAAAAAAAGATTAACCTTGAAATCGCGTATAATACTCGATATTAGGGTATCGTTGAATCCGCGAAATCGGGTATTCCGTGCAACTTTCTATAAAAACTAAAGAATAAAGCAACGGCGCATTATGCCAGTAACTGTTACTTGTACATCAGTATCTTTTGGATTTATTTTTATCAAACCTAATTCATAAGGTTGTCAAATAAGTTTAAAATCACACAACAAACACTGCCGGGGTAACAAAGAGGACACAATGGCGTTATTATTTTTCAATATAATTTCTAAATACAAATGACTACACTTCGTTTGTCTTTATTTCCCATTAAAGTATTCCATATACTTAATTTTCTAATTTGTGCACTATTCACAAACGTGAAATTTTAAAGAAATTAAACGACTAACGCCGTGTTATGTATTTTTACTGAAAAATATATGGCGTCCCTTTCTCGTGAAATATAAATTACTCCTAACAGTTAGAGAGTACTGTATATAAGCGAGTCATAATTGTATATCTCTGCCATTATAGAATACCAACGTTATTATAAAAAAGAAAATAAAATAAGATGAAATAAATACCCACGGGAAAACAGTTTGAAAATAGCTAATTGAAGCTGAGTATCATTTTTATGTCAATTTAGCATGAAATTTTTATTTCAAAGACACCGTAAATTTTTTGGTTGCATTTTAATCGATACAAAATATACTATTTTTAGCATCCACAAGTCATTTTACGTTATTTATTACGCTATGTGACAGTATACAAAACTACCAATTTTAAAAGGCGTATTTAACACATTTTCATATCTCTAACTTCAAAAAATCTAATTGAACTGTAAAGATAATTTGTTAAACAATCTAAAAATTATGATTTTATAATTTTTTATCGTTGCATGTTATTTTAATTCCTTTCAAATGTTCAAGCATGTTCTGAAATAAAACGTCACGAATTTTGCGCGTCGTAAAAACTGCATTCTTTTATTCCGCTGTTTACTGGACAACAGAAGATATATTTATTTCTTTGCACAGTGGTAGATTCAGCTGATCATTTTGAATATAATGATACCAAACACGACTAGCCAGATTCGTATATTGCTATGATTATAGATAGTCAAATCTAAGCATTTTGTCGGAGAGTTTTTTCACTCGTTTGACGAACCGGTTGCATATGTGTTACAATAATAGATCGAAAGAGAATCTTCTCCTCTTTAAGAAACTGTGTAGATTTGTTTTCCTTATATCGGCGCTAAAACGCGATCTTTCAAATAAGAACATCACATATAGCCAGCGTGAATGGTATTTGACGTCATTTTCACGCCTTCCACGATTCCTGATAACTGTTTTGTAATGGAGTTTGTTTACTGTAACTATAGAGATATTCAGAGGGGGATAACTCTCGATATCTTTTTTATGGGGTACCCGAAGGGGTAATTTTTAATATAATAATTTTTTATCTAAGTAACATACTAATTGAACATGTCAAAAATATCATGAAACATGAAACGATGATTAGGACTGAAAAAAAAACCATCTATAAAGTAAAATTGACGTTATAATTTTGAAGCAATAAAAAATTATGATTATGAGTAAGATACAAAATAAAATAAAAATGTAAGAAAATAAGTATCTAGTGTAAAGTGAAAATACAATAGCCTTCTGATTTTTTAATTAAAAGAAATGTAAATCAATTCAGTTGAGTTCATGAATAAATTAGCTTATTGTATGATATGTTAAATTCTAGAACAATGTGTTTACAAAATTCATGTCACACAAAATTTGTTAGGTACGTGGGATATCTTTTTATGACGTTCATTCAGCTTGTCTCATATGATTTTTTTCCATTGATATACAGTTTATATCCATACATTGGCATTGTATTGAAACTTAATATATATTTTTATTATTTTTTATATACAATACAAATGTAAAAATATTAGTATTTGCCAGGTGCTCATTTTTTTCAAGAGACATGCCTGGTCCGAGGATTTCTCGTTTGACAGCGAGGGAAATAAGGCATACAAATATTCTTGATTCATTTTCCATGGATGTAGATCATATGCATTTAATTTAATATGTTGTGTAAATATTTTACTAAGATTATATTTAACTGGTTAATACTATTTCTGAAATTTCTAAGTATTCTTGATTAAAACACTAATAATAAATTACATGCGTGTTAGAGCATAAACGTCGGAAGCAAATTGAAAGTGGGGTGGCTAATTGAAAGGGAGGGGGGCGGCTAAACCAACAAAAAAAGGTAAACCACAATTTTCAATGCCTAAAAAATATCTATCTTTGAAAAAAAAGGGGGGTTAAGTCCTCTATAACCCCCCCCCCCCCCCCCTCGGTTTCGACGCCTATGTAGAACATGAACATATGGATGGGTAGATGGATGAATAATAAAAATCAAATAGGCAAAATAATATTACTGATGCATCAAAGAGGTCTAAAATAAACATTTAAACAAGAAATAAAAATTGTGGTCCCCCAGCTGCATTTCATTTCCGGAATTTTTAACTGAGAGCATCTCGGGCGGCTCATACATCGCACCTCGGAGGTTTGAATGGAGCCTAGCGGAGTCAGCCGAGGATTACCGATTGGAAATTTTTCGATATTTCAACTTTTCATGGCAGACATGTTTTAGTTTTTATTTCTGACATTTTAAAATTTCCATTTCTGACTCTTTTCAGATTGTACTTTTTGGTTATTAAAACAGGATTGAAGAATTCACTTATGAAAAATTTCATTTACGTGATGAAAAAAAAAATTAAAGTGTACATCAAATGTCTCAGAAGAAAGTTCGGTCCAGTCATTGACATCTACATGGTGATGAAAAAATTGCATGCTCATTGAATTCTTTGAAGTAAACTTAGTGCTGCATGTACAGATGTACTATACATGTACGTGTATATACAAAATGTTTATTTGTTTTACCGGCTGTTTGTGTCTATGTGGGTAATATGTCATTATTTATGGCATATTGTGCCAAATATGAACGCCCTATCATATGTCATTCAAAAGTTATAACCAAAGTTGATTTATTTGAAAATTAGGTCAAACATAAAGGTCAAGATCAAGGGGGTCAGAAATCTTAGCATGCGTTGAAATATTTTGACACACGTAATGAACATGTCAAATATGAAAGCCTTATCTCTTCTCAATCAGAAGTTGTTAGGGGAAAATAACATTTTTGAAAAGTATGTCAAACGTCAGGGTCACAAGGTCAAAGTTCATAGTGTATTTAGAAATGGTAATATACATATGAAATGTGAAAGCTCTATATTTTCCATTGTCAGTGACATAGGACTAAATTAATTGTAGGTGCATTTAAAGTAAACTAAGACAACTTGAAGTCAACTGCTTGCATTCCTAGAATTGTCAGATTTAACATTTTTTTAAAGCAAAGTCTAAAGTCTTGTGTTAAATTTATGCGCACAAGTGCTCGGTTCTTGAATTAAATTGAAAACATTTTATTAAAAATTTGTGATGATCGGTCTTTAAAAAAGCTACAAAAAGTACCCCCAAAATGCTGGAAAATGCACCATTTAGAACCATTTAAAACAAAATTTCCCCGAACCCCCACCTATGGGAGGGGGACACCCCCTCCCATGCCCTCCCCCTTCGGCCCTTTGGGCCTCAAACCCCCCCCCCCCACATGAGCTTCTGGATCCAAACTGGTCACAAACCACGACTAAAATGTACGATCCTATCACATACTAGTAAGCGGACTCCAAACCGTGGCTTGTGACTTTGAACCGTATCAGTGGAAATTTTAGCGAGACGCAAATTTAGCGATTTCTACCGAAAATCTAGTATTTTATTTTTAGCGAGAAGCAATTTTAGCGATTTTAAAATGCAAACTAAAGAAGCTATTACATATAATATGCAATTAATTTTTAGCGATATTTAATTTTAGCGATGTCAGCACCCTCGCTAAAAATGCCAAAATTAAATTCTCGCTAAAATTCTACTTATACGGTGTCTTTTCTCATTCAAAAGTTATGCCCAAGGTTCAAGTTTTTGAAAAGTAGTTCACTTCAAGATCATGGTCATGCGGTAAAAATTATAGTGTATTTAGAAAGGTCTTGTCACAGTTAAAACACATGAATAATATAAAATTATATCTCTTCTCTGATATAATTCAAATGATATGACCATGGTAAAATTTTTGTGACATACTAACAGATTTACAGTCTGACTGACAAACAGACAGACGAATAAGATTTAAAGACACCTCGATCGCTTTCGCAAAAGCGGGGCAAATCAAAATTTTTACACGAGAGAGAGAGAGAGAGAGAGAGAGAGAGAGAGAGAGATCTGAGAGAGAAAATTAGGGAGAGAGAAAAGGAGATAGAGCATTAATATTTTTCAAACAATTTGGACAACCTTTAACACTATAGAAAAGATCTACATGTTTAACTAAATGTCGTTCAAATGAATTTTAAATAAAATCCCCCCCCCTCTTTTTCCCTTTCAGAATTTTATTATATGCTGCTGTCATATTTATGACTAATATTCCGCTACTTTTTTTTCAAAATGTCCAGTTAAAACGTAATTGTTTCAATTATTTATTAATTATTTAATTTATTCAGAATATAACTCTCCGATTACTAATCGAAATAATTTTAGATTTACATCACGCTCCCAGTTAATACTCGTTCCTGACCAATTCTCCGCATCATATCAAATATATTCGTATGAAGAATTTAAAATGCAAATTTTTGTTTTTATAATTTACATCAAAATTTCATGATTTTTAGTTTCCTTTGTATAATAAGTGGATATCACTCCAACAATATAAATCCCATGCGCAAATCCAGGAATTAAAGTTAGAGGGGGCGCCAAAAGTAGGCAGGGGGTCAGGGGGAAGCCCCTGGAAGCTCCTGGATTCTAGAGATTTTGTAGGTAAAATTGAGGTCTACCGAGTAGACATTTTTATATTTTCCTGACGAAGCTATGATTTACGCTAACTTTGACAATTTTAGGGGGCGGATGCGCCCCCCTTTAATCCACCACTGAATCTTGCAATTGCATGCATTGTGCCTAACACAAAGATTAATTTTACAAAAGGATAAATAGTACAGTCTTTTAATTTCTAGTAATTCCTGAAACACCCAGTTTCCACACAGAACTTCAAATATGTATAAATTATCAAAAAGTTGACACAGGGTTTTCAGTTGTGTCGAATTCAAATTTTGAATATTACATTTTAAATCTTATTTCTCTTGCGTAACATTTAATTTACCGTTATAGTTTACACGTAATCCAAGGTAATAAAAAATAGTTGACAATTTCCAAAATTTCATGATTATAAGTCCATGAAAAATTATCGCTTCCTCTTTTCCTGAATTCTTTAAAAATTTTGGTTTTTGCGGTGTTACGCGTCAAGTATATTCTGTAATTCTTCTGGTGAGTTAACAAAAATATGACACTATCTAACAACAGATAATCTAGTTAATGATGCTTTTTTGTAGGTTTTCAATTGCTATACTACGGAATAATTCTCATCAATAGATATAATTTACTATTATTGCTTTTTTATGCGTCCTGATTGATAGATCCGGGGCGTATATTGTTCTGTCTGTTTGTTTGTTTGTTTGTCAGTATGTCTGCAAACTTTAACCTTCGCCATAACTTTTGAACCATGAAAGATAGAGACTTCATATTTGGTATGCTATTCCACTAATTAGCTCTTTCAAGAGAAACCAAGGTCAGTGACCTTGACTGTGACCTGTATGTTAAAAATATTTTTTTTTCGTTTTTAGTTTACCTTTGCAATAACTTTTGAACCACAAGAGATAGAGACTTTATTTTTGGCATCCATACTTTACTAATCAAGTTCTTTCAAATGACACCAAGGTCAATTGCCTTGTGACCTTGACTGTGACATATGTGCTAAAAATAGTTTTGTTTTTTTAATTTTGTTGCCGTCGGGCGCATAGTGTTTCACAAACACATCTTGTTTTAAATTAATTTGTGATCTTTTTTATTGATTGGAATTGTTGACGTCTTTTTATAAGCATAACGTCAACGTAACGTTGCGTGTCTCGTGTGACCCAATTAATTATACGGGAAAGAGACTTTCACTATCTAATGATTCAGGTCAATCTAGGTGTTTGATGCAATTGAACTTTAATAACTCTGATTCTGGGCAAAGGAAATAAGAAGAGAAAGATTATATTTTGAATACATTACCTTAAGTTTTGACCTCAATGCTACTAGATATTTTCTTCAGAAAAGTGGTCACACACTAGAACAATACCTTTACATTTTGCAATCTATTTTTAGTAACAATGCTTGACCAGAAAATTTCGAAATTATATTTTTCTTAAACAATTTTTTATAAGCTTTGATTTGATATATAACACAAGCAGTAAATACTAAATATAAAATTTGACTTGTGGATGCTACTATTTTACCTTTATTTTATGCATTTGTGTGAAAATTGAGAGCGGGAAGTCATATGAACAGGATTTTCGTGTTGTTGTTTTTTTTGTGGGGAGAGGGGGGGGGTATAAATAAAAGTCAAATGTGTACATCTTTTCATGAAGTTAAAATATATAGAATTTCTCAATATAGATCGAGGTACAGTCATATTGATAAATGAATTACATAGTCAAGTTTTTACATTTCTTATAGTTTTTACGTTTATGAACATGTTAATGAACAATCTGAAATAATGGAGTGTTCAATTGCCTTGGAAACTCTTGTCTTACTTTTTGGGAATATAATTCCTCATTCGACATTAAAATTTCATAAAAATCGTAGCCACTTCCTTTCTTTATCATAGGCGTCGGAACCAGGGGGGGGGGGGGGCTAGGGGAGCTTAGTCCCCCTTTTTCCCCAATATATACTTAGTAAAGACATTGAACCTTGTCACATAGGTTAAGCCCCCCCCCCACTTTCCACAGACACCTCGCAGTATAGGCTAAAAATGGGTAAAGTTTTGATGTTTGGAGAAAAAATTAGGTACTATAAAAGTTCGAACCTACCCCCCCCCCCTTTCCCTACGATTAAAAATATTTGACCGAGTTTAACCGACCGTGCCATTCAAAGAGAGGTCTCTTAGACACATGTAGAACACAGTTGAGGTTGTTTTGTCAGAGGTGAACAAGGAGCCTTTAGCCCCCCCCCCCCTTTTTGAAGTCGCCAGGAAATGGTAAAATATTGATGACTTAGCGAAATCAAAAGATTAGCAGTTAGGTTCTCTCATAAATGTATTCCTGAAACTATCACTGTCTCGGCTAAAATTTTGAAGACATTTTCTGCAAATATGTTTGAATGATAAATAAAAAAAAAAGATTTTTTTTAAAGAGAAAGAGGGTTCTTTTAGCCGAAATTTTAGACATTTTTATCATTATATTATTTATACATTCAAAAATAAATTTGATTTTATGCACAAGATGAATGTGAAAGTAATTAATGAAGCATAATTAATGACGCCTACATACGATAGACAATCCCTTGTTACATGGCATCATATCTGGTGTGTGAAATGTGTTTCCGTATAATTTGATTTATTTACAAATTGTTCATGTTTGTCGTGTTGATGTGGAATTATTATAAATTCCCGAATTCTGATACTTTACAATTCTGTTGTGTTGGGAATGAACATTAGGAAGATGCATATACTTTCAACATAGGGTAAAATATAAAGCAAATCGAACGCCTTTTTGTGTGCAGATCATGAAATGTACTGAGCTCCACGGGTATTAGGTGTCCCGAGCGCATTAATCTTGAAGCCCAAATTCTTACTTGGCTAGTGATACCTTTAGAAAACATGTGTATCTAGATGAAAGTTAACTCGGCAACATGCGCCATCCCATTCTTTAAGTTTTATTAGGTGTTTACACCTCCTATACCCGATTTCACCGTATACAACCGGTAACGCGGGGGAGTCGCTAAAAAGTATGGGGGAGTCGTTTTCAACGTATGGGGGAGTAGATTTTCACCGCTTCGGAGTCGGAAGAGATGTGGGTCACGTCTTTTTTCGGTATTTATAAGATGTATTTACAAAACACAAATATCCCACGGAAGATGGCAATAGTTAAGGTTTATTTTGGTCATTTGTCCGGCTGTCATATACGTCTAGTTTTCTCAAACACTTCGAAACTATTTGACAGTTTTCATATTTACGTTGATCGGATGGTAAAAACATGCATGATTTGTACAATCTACAGCTTGTGTAGGGATTTTCACAGTTAAAACAGCGAGAGAAAACGTTTATCTTTTAAATGCAACAACTTACTCTTGACTAGACTTTATAAAAATTAATAATTAAGACATTTTCTCCTTAGACAGTGACGGTTACGTAGGGGGGAGTCGTTTATGGGAAAGCACATCGCAGGGGGAGTCGCAAAATAAAGTCAAATGCATAGTTGGTGTTGTTTTCAACTCTTTTATACTGCCAATACCTGTTTATTTATTCGTAGATATCTATAAGTGTATGTTTGGTTATTTACTTAATAATTTGATGTTACGAAAAGAGATTTTTTTTCTGTGGCTTTATCAGTTCCAGAAAAAAATCAAGATATAGATTGCATGAACAATTGGATTAAATATCATCGGAGCACATGTGCTTGAGGACAGGACTGTCCCCCTCAATATGTAATTTTCGTACATGTATATCACAAAAATTCAATCCACGAATTCAGGAACCCTAACTTCCGGCAATGAAAGCCTTTCCATAAAAAAAAGAGCAACCCGATTTATAATTTGGAAAATTTCTTGATAATATCAACAATTTTTTTAATTAGAAAAAGGAAAATCTCTGACGCGTCTGCACGCACCATTTGACTTTTTCTTTGGGAAGGGGGTTAAATTTAACTGGTATATTCTCTCGATTAGGTTCACAGATAACATTCATAATTATTTTTTTTAATTTATTTATCGATAAAATAACACATCTTCAGACACAAACGAATAAGTATGTCAAATTGAGAAGATTTTGGATAATCTGAGGTTAATAAACATAGGTAAATATACAGGATGAATACTGAAAAAGGGACTGAATTGCATATTACCTAATACGCTGGAAATGTATGTCTATGATATATAAAATGAGAAGTGACAATGTAAAAATAATTAATCAGAAACTTTGAAAAGAGGAAATACGAAAATATTTCTTCTCTGTATACATTTCATTATCATGATATCCTCCCTTTCCTTTCCCCAGCTATATACAGTTCCTCAGAATATGAAACCCCCTTTACCTCTCCCCCTTTCGGAGTTTCGTGAACACATGGTGAATTGTTGTACCAGAATCAGTCTGAGGCAACCAGTATATTATACATTCATAGACAGGGTTCGAGGGCAACATGCATTTTGTCGGACACAAGAACCAAACTGTTTGCAGGAGACTGTTAGGCCGAAGGCAAAAAGTTTTGTTCGAGGGGTCGACGAAACACATTTTGCCAGATCAAGACAACACATTCGATCAATGTTTTGTGATACATTTTACTGTTTATTATGGTATTTTTTTGATGAAATATTTGTTAATCCTCACTGCATTTAAAGACTGTCAATACCGTAAAGTTCTGACAGCTGACCCGGCCCACACTTTGACATAAACGGTACATTATCTCATCGAAAGATCCAACATCTCGCTCCACGGTCAAACAGCTTTTTATTTGATTATTTGACTGAAGAAAACGGTAGAAAGGTTATTCTTTTAAGTATAAATTTATATAACAATTTTTAAAAGTATAACAAAAATTACATATATAACACACCTAAAAATTTTTGAATTTTAACAAGCAAAAAAATGGGTTGTTGAAAGGAGGTAACAACAGTTTGACAACCAAAATTTATATTTTATTAACACAAATTAGCAAATAATAGTTACTATAATTTTGGTTTATACAATGTTAGCCTTATAGTTTTTTGGTAATAGACCTGCACTCATAACTTTTACCTGATCTATTATCTGAAAAAATGTAAGTCAAATTCAGCATCCGAAGCAGGTCCATTAATGTGCATCCTAAGATTTATCATCCATGCAAGTTTGCTCATTATAGGGCTCATAGTTAATTGGAAATGAAACATCATCAAAAACTAACATTTTCACTCATTCACAAAATGTAGGTCAGATTCAGCATCCGTAGGAAGGCCGGTAGTATGCATCCTTAGATGTATCATCCATGCAAGTTTGGTCATTAAAGATCTCATAAATGTATAGTTACTTGGAAATGAATCATGCACCAAAAACTTTAACCTATTCACGCAACCGGAAAATATAGGTCATACTCAGCATCCGAAGCAAGCCTGGTAGTATGCATCCTTAGATGTATCATCCATGCAAGTTTGGTCATCATAGGGCTTATAGTTACTTGGAAATAAAACCTACACCAAAAACTTAAACCTGTTCACTAATTAACCGCAAAATGCAGGTCAGAATCGGTATCAGAAGCAAGCCTGGTAGTATGCATCCTTAGATGTATCATCCATGCAAGTTGGTCAACGTAGGGCTTATAGTTACTTGGAAATGGAACCTACACCAAAAACTGCACCATCAAAAATGTTAACTTGCTCCAAAAACATTAACCTGGTCATTCCTTGGCTGAAATTACAGCATCTGAAACGTTGACTGGTACAATGAAACACACTAGAACCATCTTTTATTCATGTTTAAACAATAAGGGACATAGAAGTACAAAGAAAAGTGTTCCCAAATACTTAACCTCTACCTGGGACACCGACGCCGACATTGACGCCGAGATATTACATAAGCTCCCCCAACTTCGTTGAGGTGAGCTAAAAAGGTATTGGCAGTATAAAAGAGTTGAAAACAACACCAACTATGCATTTGACTTTATTTTGCGACTCCCCCTGCGATGTGCTTTCCCATAAACGACTCCCCCCTACGTAACCGTCACTGTCTGAGGAGAAAATGTCTTAATTATTAATTTTTATAAAGTCTAGTCAAGAGTAAGTTGTTGCATTTAAAAGATAAACCTTTTCTCTCGCTATTTTAACTGTGAAAATCCCTACACAAGCCGTAGATTGTACAAATCATGCATGTTTTTACCATCCGATCAACGTAAATATGAAAACTGTCAAATAGTTTCGAAGTTTGAGAAAACTAGACGTATATGACAGCCGGACAAATGACCAAAATAAACCTTAACTATTGCCATCTTCCGTGGGATATTTGTGTTTTGTAAATACATCTTATAAATACCGAAAAAAGACGTGACCCACATCTCTTCCGACTCCGAAGCGGTGAAAATCTACTCCCCCATACGTTGAAAACGACTCCCCCATACTTTTTAGCGACTCCCCCGCGTTACCCGTTGTATACGGTGGATTTCGCGGATTCAACGATACCCTAACATCGAGTATTATACGCGATTTCACGGATAATACCCAATTTCGAGTATTCTCTCCGACCTGTATAATACTCGAACATTTTACAAATTCAAATACATACAATTAAGGTATTCAATCCCTAATGGGAACAAATTCAGTGAAATTTAATACATAACTGATATGTAGGCATTGAATACTCAGTTTATTTAGACATATTTCCCATTTATTACTATTAGTATGTATAGTGGGATGTGTCCTAATTCATGACCTTGAGTTTTTGTGAGAGTTATCTCCCCTTTTTTTAATTAATAAAAAAAATCAATTATAAAAATTTAGCCGGTAAAAAAAATTGTTTTCAATTGCCATTCTATTTTTAATGTTTCAATGCATCTTTTCACCGCAGGATTTATTGATATTCAAATTATTTGAATTTTTATTTTGAAAAAACGTTTTTCCCCATAGACTTCAATGCAATCTTTGTTAATTAACTACTGCTTAATTAATGACATTTTTAAAACTTTCTTGCGGGCAATCCTTTTCCACTATAAAATGCTTTAATATAATATCAGTGTATTATGTACTTGACGGACATTTAAGGGTAGGGAATTAGGTCCCATTAGGGATGGAAATCCTTAAAGGCGAAAATTAAAGAAGCATTAACTTGGTTGATGGCATAGTTACCGAATATTTCTCATTATATAAAATATATCTTTAAAAATTAATATTTTTAGGATTTAATGAAACATTATAAATTTAAAAAAAAATATCCGAGACCTGGCATCGTTTTTAAAAAGTGAATGGGGATGGGGGGGAAGGGGGTTAAGGTAATTGATTGGCCATAATATTCAGCAGAGAATAGAAATGCTGAAAGTGGGCCTCAGGCCATAAATTATACACCTTTTTAAACAGAAAACGCATATCGAATAAAAAAACGGGAGGATTGTAGTCCCCCGCCCCACAACGCGTGCCTACATTTTAAAAAAATAAAATCTGACACTTCTTAAATTTCTACCCAACTAGAATTCAAAATTCTTAATTACAAATTTTTAGTTCATCCCACCTTTTGCGGAAAAAAAAACTTGCATCTCTACTTGTCTACATAATACTACATGTATATGTTGTTTAGTAATTTTCATGATTTTTCGCATAGTATATAATTATGTGCATGTATATGAATAGGTATAATATCACATAAGTATAAAATAATAATTTTTTTAACTCTTTATGATTAAAACACTTGCCTTTTTCCTAAGTTGTGTACAAACTAAGAACTTACGCCTACTCATGAGCAGGCCTAGATTTAAACCAAAATTTAGTCTGGACTAAGTCTCCGCCTTTTTGTGAAACGCAACTTAGTCCGACTTCCGGGTTTAGTCACTGATTTAGTCCGAACTAAGCTTACGACTGGTCGTAGGCCTTTTTGAGAAACTAGCCCCTGAGTTTGTATGCGCTGGGATATTTCGGACTATAAATGTGCATATGTACTATCTAGTATTTGGGAACTTTTTTACTAGGATTGTTTTTTCCAACTAATATCAACTACACAAGATTTACATCATGTATAATAAAAGTGTTTAAATCGTGATATTTCTGTCTCACAAAATATAATCTGTATACATTGTTACAGAAATATCAGATGCAGCATTTTATAATCAAATCATATTTTTTTGATATAAATATTATGAAAAAATGTATTTATAATTGCAGTGTTGACTTCAGCTTTTCTTTATCTATAGTTAACTTCCCTTATTTACACGTACGTAGCAATATACCACTTTTACGTGCATATTGAGTTCATGTCAATGTGAATTATGTTATTTGGTAACGAATGGGGATGATTCATGTGAAAGTTACTTTAAGAAAAACTTACAATTTTAACGGAATCAAATAATGTTTAAAAAGAGCACACGACGGGTGTGACCGGTCGGCAGGGGATTCTCACTCCTTCATGGCACATGATCCAACCTCTGATGTTTAGGAGGTCTGTTTTGATCTGCTCGTAATTGGTAATGTTTAATGTGGACCTTCGAGCTTGAATACTATACATTTATTGACTGAGTTCGAGGGCAACATTCCTCTTGTTATACCTTTCATTCTGTCTTTTTTAACAAACATGCACCTTGTATTTTTCAACGTGATGTAACCCCAGGTCCGTCACTGTTGAACACCAAAGAATGCAAATAAGATTAAGCTCTGCCCTTTGTGTGACGTAAGTAATCTCACTCATCGATTTTTATGCCCGCTCTGTAAAACATTAAAAATATTTTCGTATAGATTTGCAAAGGAACAAAGATCAAGAGCCACTTACATGTAGAGCCATTTAAAGCCTTGAAAATATCTATAAATAAGGATAGGATCATTTTATGCATAAAGGGAACCTAGCTCTTTCTAAAGGTATAACAATGTTCGTTATCTCCACACGATTCCTAATTTTTTTTTTAGAAATTTTAACTTTGTTCTGGCCTTGACATTCAAAGCAGATGTCATGATCACTACTGTATGCATATTTACTAGCATAAAGCATCATCACCTCAGGTGACTAAACTTACTTGAAATTTCAATAGTCCTCTATGTGTCTTGAATTTGTATTTTATATAACACATGCATGTATTCATTATTAAGAAAATATTAAGAGAAAAAAATATATATACTTATTTAGGGATAAATTTTAGGAAAAAATAGCCGATATTTATATTGCCAACATTAAGTGTAATGTACAATTACAGTTAACAATAAAATAACTGACTAGATATATAGAGGCGCAAATCACGTATATAAACAGAGTGAATCTACGTAGTTTATCAATGAATGTTGTTTGAATGTTTCATCTGTACATTTATAGGTACAATATTCGAATAATATTTTCCTTATAATCTTTTAAAAGTTACCTCTTTTGAAAATAGATGATGATTATGATTTTTTTTAATTCTTGTCCACATTTACTCAACTCAAAAACGCAAAAAAGTGTCTTTTCTCCAAACAAAACAAACTTAAACTTTTAGATTACGTCCGTAGTATGTCTACATTCAGAGTTTAAATAACATGATTATGTTTAATTATCTACAAAATCTTTGACAATGCGTGCCAGCATTGTTTATATTGATGGATTGAATGATACTTGAATGTTTAAGTGTCGGACGATTGTGTTGATATTTACACAAGATTAACAACTAAAATCGCAAAGGTTTCTGCTCCGTATGAACAACATTTTGTTAAATGTGAACTGTGGGAAGAAAACGTCCAGTTCTATTGTGGACCCTGTTAAATAACACTTTGTGTGAAATGCGTGTCCCTTCATCTCGAAACGAATGCACCTGACCACAATATCATATACTACCACAAAAGATCTGAGGGTACAGCGAAATCTCTTCGCGATCCCGAGGTAACAGGTACCATACGCTGTGGATTTCGTGCAGTGTACTGTATTAATTATAGATACAGGGAGCATGATCCCTTTACACAACTTTCCGCTTAGTGTACTACCCTCATACAATGCACTTGCAGCGCAAGCGCTTTGCTTCGAGTCTATCCACTACTAAGATAGAAGACATACAGACAACTCAGATCTGACCCATCCTATCATGTAAACGCCTGTAATGATAACACCTGTATTAAGTTCTATCACTTTATTATTAACACTTTGAGCACAAAAATACACATTTATTACAATCAACATAATTGGAGATAAAAAGGCCGCAATTTTTTGTGGGGGACGGGGGATACCTACAAATGTACCAAAAAAAACCATGGGCACATGGGGGGCCGAGTGTAAGCACAAGTGCCCGATCCGAACGGTCACCACGTTCTGGACCAGTGAATGCGGGACTGCCCTTCTCCCTGTCTCCAGCGCCACCTGGTGTACCCACTTACTTTACCAGACTGTGGCCTCCCCCCGCTTGTGCGAGGTGGAGGTGGAACCAGCCATGACAGGCCATGAACCACGGATGTTACCATATAATGTTACTTTAGACAACTTATGTGCTACATGTACTTATGTATTACATACCAAAACGCCCCCCTGCTTTGAGGCAGGGTGGGGAGACAACCAGGTTATGGGGCCACTTGATCCCAACATACACAAAAGTATCCCCCAGTCCCCATCCCCCCATCCCGGAATTGCGACAATAAAAAAGGGAGTTAAAGGATAAATTCCCAAACATGATTTTCCCCATTTATAATTAACCAGGCTTTCCCTGTTATAGAAGTGTCCATGGTAGATAATTTACACTACGTGCACTGGAAAGTCTAATGAACTGGTATAAGCGTGTATTCTTTGATGGTCATAGGCTCTGTGCTGCTCACATTTTCCTACACTGATGGGTGCCTGGTATCCCCATGGATCCACATTCCAGTTTCCTGCAAGATAAAACAAAACACAGCAGAAAAGAAAACTCTTTAATTTATAATTATTAATGACCTTTCAACTATTAATTACAGGGGTGGGTGGGCTGGGAAAAAAGCGTCTGATTTCAACAATTTGCTGGTTTGAAAAGGGGGATAACTTCCGGTGCACCTTTATAATTAATTCGTACACAGTTTGACTTGTAATACGACTTTGTATATTCCTGATGTAATAACTTGTGTACACTTCGTCCCAACTAACCAAACATTAAAACCCTGTCCTAAATTAATAATTTACTATTTGATATAAAATCAAATAATCTTGATTAATTATAGATACAGGGAGCATGATCCCTTTACACAACTTTCCGCTTAGTGTACTACCCTCATACAATGCACTTGCAGCGCAAGCGCTTTGCTTCGAGTCTATCCACTACTAAGATAGAAGACATACAGACAACTCAGATCAGACCCATCCTATCATGTAAACGCCTGTAATGATAACACCTGTATTAAGTTCTATCACTTTATTATTAACACTTTGAGCACAAAAACACACATTTATTACAATCAACATAATTGGAGATAAAAAGGCCGCAATTTTTTGTGGGGGACGGGGGATACCTACAAATGTACCAAAAAAAACCATGGGCACATGGGGGGCCGAGTGTAAGCACAAGTGCCCGATCCGAACGGTCACCACGTTCTGGACCAGTGAATGCGGGACTGCCCTTCTCCCTGTCTCCAGCGCCACCTGGTGTACCCACTTACTTTACCAGACTGTGGCCTCCCCCCGCTTGTGCGAGGTGGAGGTGGAACCAGCCATGACAGGCCATGAACCACGGATGTTACCATATAATGTTACTTTAGACAACTTATGTGCTACATGTACTTATGTATTACATACCAAAACGCCCCCCTGCTTTGAGGCAGGGTGGGGAGACAACCAGGTTATGGGGCCACTTGATCCCAACATACACAAAAGTATCCCCCAGTCCCCGCCACAGGACATAGACACTATGTCCCCCCACAAAAATTGAGTACTTGTAATAAAACATTGAGTTAATTTGGAGGATATACATTGGTTCTCTTGTTTAAAAACATGTGTAGAGCAGACTGCAGGTTATTAAGGTAAACCTCAAGACCAGTTTTTGACAAGTGGGTACCATCATGCCTGAACAATTGTATTTCCGAGATTTTAATGGTTGAGTCATTATTTATGTAACAGCCATTAACTTCAGTAGTTATAAACTTTTTGATAGACTTGTTAACTTTGAGCCTTTTCTTGTTAATTTTTGCACCTGCTTTGGGAGGGGCACCATGCCAGTACAGCCTAGGTAATATTGAAGAAAAAATTAAAGTGGTACTTGGGAGAAGTGCGTTATAGCGATACAGGCTGCACTGTATTTGATGAATAAGTTTGATGCTTGTTAAATCTGGTGTAGTTAAATCATTAGACCCAAGGTGTATCAATAGAAATTTGGGTGTAGGATACTGAAGTAAATAATCCGAAACTGCCTTGTCTAACTGATCCCAAAGCATACCCCTACGCCCTAGCCAAGAAATTGTGGCAGGTAAATTAAGGTTACTTCCCCCTGATCGATAGGTTGCAGCATGCTGGCCTGCCCAGAATGGAATTGATGATCCAAGTATCCAAATGGTTGGGGTACCTGAAAAATCTTTGGTAGAGTTAGTAGGTGCTACAATCACAGGGGACAGCTTTACTGTCTCCTAATGTAAGTTAAATATGAAGTTGACCGCCATCTTCCTTTTGCTTTTATTTCAGTATCCGAGAGACCTTGTTTGGCAAGCTCGGTTGCCATGCCAATTCTGAAACTATGTGACCTAAAGTGCCCTGTGACCCCAATGAATTGTAATGCTTTTTGTAAAATGGCTTGAAACTGGTACTTTGTAAGGGGCTTAGAATTTAGATGTGTAAGAAGCTTGTCATTTCTTTGTAACCCCTCTCTTAAAAGCAGAAAATTATTTAAGATTGTGATTGGGCTGATAATGGATTCCGTATGAGAGGCGATATCTACTTTAACAGATTGTCCGATTTGGTCCGTTTTAGATCTTTGAATAGTAATTTGGCAAAGGTTTTGATTCTTTATTGTAATGTCTGAGAAATTGAGTGCCAGTGTTTCACTTACTCTTAACAAACCATAAAATGTAAGAGTAAATGCTGCTGAAAAGAGAGCGGATTCATATCCGGAACTGCAAACACTGGGCAGGGAATGGATAATTTTGTGAAAAAGCTCAAATGAAATAGGGATTCTTTGGTCTTTGTTTGTACCTACTGATCTACGCAGCCCTTCCAGGGTTTTAGAAACTATGAAACATTTTGTTGTGTCCTGAAAGCCATGTATTTTGTGTATGTATGAGATTGCATTTAGGTACAGTGATACTGTTCTGTATGACATATTATTAAGTGAGAGGAAACCAATAAAATTCACGAGCTGTTGCACTGGTGCTGGCCAAATAATTTGGTAATTAAATTCTGAAATGAAGTTTTGAAATTTGTTCAGCGCTGTTGAATATGCTCGATGTGTTGATGGTGCTATTGAACATTGTAGTAATCGATTGGCTTCAAGCATTATATTTCCCAGATGTGGCTTGGTAGTGGGGTGGGCCCTAGGTCTGCCTGCGGTGCCAGTCGCCTGAATCTGCCCCACTGAAATCGAGATAAGGAGTCTGCAATGAAGTTTTGTTTTGTGGGGATATATAAGGCCTTAATACAGATATTTGACTTTAGGCATATTAACACAAGCTTGCGGACAAGATTCATGACCCTATCAGATTTAGACGTCGAGTTGTTGATGATGTGGACAACTGACATGTTGTCAATGTGGAAGACAAGTCTGGAATTGGCAAAGTGGCTCTGCCATTATATAACAGCAACCACGACGGGGAAAAGTTCCAGGAAAGTCATGTCCCTAGTAATACCTTGTTCAACCCAAAGGCTTGGCCAGACCCCATAAGCCCATTTCCCCCTAAAGTAAATACCAAACCCTCCATTAGTTCCCCCTGAGCTATCTGTGAAAAGTTGAATTGTGTCATTGTGAATCCAGGGCTGGGTAAATATAACCGATATACCATTGTAAGATTGCAAAAAAGTTTTCCATACTGTGAGGTCAGCTTTTATGTTCTTTGTTACCCTTATTCTGTGATGCTGTTTAGTAATACCTATTGTTGAATTTATAAGGCGGCGGCAGAACGCCCGGCCAGGGGCGATGACTTTGCACGCAAAGTTTAATAAGCCAATAAGTGACTGCATTTCTCCCAGGGAGACTTTCTTTGCCTTCAAAAAGTGTTCTAATACGCCATTAATCTGGTTTAATTTTTCTGAGGGGAGTTTCATGGTCATATTGACCGTGTCCAATTCTATTCCCAAGAATGTTAGGACTTGTGTAGGTTCGACTGTTTTGTCATGAGCAATTGGGACACCAATATCTGAACATTTGGATTTAAGGTATTCAATCCCTAATAGGAACAAATTCATTGAAATTGAATACATAACAGATACGTAGGCATCGAATACTCAGTTTATTAAGACACGCTTCCCATATATTACTATAAGAATATATAGTGGGATGTGTCCTAATTTAGGACCTTGAATTTTGGAAAGAGTTATCTCCCCTTTGTTTAATTAATCAAAAAATTCAGTTAAAAAAAATTAGCTGGTAAAAAAGTTATTCTAAATTGTCATTCTATTTTTAATGGTTCAATGCATCTTTCCACCGCAGGATTTTTTGATATTCAAATTTTTAGAATTTTTATTTTGAAAAAACGCTTTTCCCCATAGACTTCAATGTAATATTTGTTAATTAACTACTGCTTAATTAATGACATTTTTGAAACTTTCTCGTGGTCAATCCTTTTCTACAATTGGTCCCATTAGGGATGGAAATCCTTAAAAACATTTAAGGCATTGTGGCAAGTGGATGTGCCTGGTGGGCCGCAGAAAAGGAAATCATCAAGGTAGTGAATTATCAGATCATTTTGGGAGTAGTTTTGAGTGAGCCAATGTAGGAATGATGCAAACCTGTCAAATAATGCGCAGCTGATTGAAGAGCCAAAAGGTAACATTTTATCAAAATAGTATTTGTCCTGAAATCTGAAATCAAGCAGGTCAAAGTCACCTGGGGATACTGGGAGCAGTCTAAATGCTGACTTAATGTCCGTCTTAGCTAAATAGGCCCCTTTCCCCACCTTAGCTATCATTTCTGCTGCTTGATCTATATTGCTGTAATGTACTGTACATGCTTCAGGGTCAATAAAATCATTAATTGACTTGTTTTCTGGGTAAGAGAGATGATGTATGAGTCGCATGTCACCATCTTTTTTAGGCACACGGCCTAAGGGGGAGACCTGCAGGTTTGGAAATGGTGGGTGAACAAAAGGGCCTGCAACTCGTTTTAATGCTACTTCTTTTTTAATTTTACTTTCAGCTATTACTGTATTAGCATTGAGGCTAGGGAGGTTACAAGATTCGCGGGGTGCCCTGGGGTCCAAATATTGGAGATTAAAACCATACTTAAAACCCTGGAATATGAATTCACAATCAGAGTATCCAACTAAATGTTTACATAAATTTTGTAACTTGATTGGTGTTGTGCCCAAAGAATATATTGAACCATTATTTTGAACACCTGGCACTTGGGTGGTTAGCTCCGCACTTGCTGCATGCATGTCTGTACTTGCACCTAGGGAAGAAAGGGCAACTTACTCCCTTGTTAAAATGATTACAATAAAATGCCGAAGTACGGTTTGAATTGCTTGGGTAAGAACTTTGACTTTGAGAAGAGGTACGATTATACGTTTGAGTAGTTTCATGCTTGTTAGATATGTACAAAAGCCAAATTTCCTGATTAATTTGACCCCATGACAGCTGGGGTTGGTTGGCCATTTTTAAACGAAATTGCTCGTCATATTTAAACCAATTATTTGACCTAGTAGCAGCGATTCTGATATCTCTGAGATACTTGAGTAGTTCTTGAGCCCGTTTTGGAAATTTCTCTATCATTACGCTTGTAAATATAATAAAAGCCGATGTCCACTTATCGATTGTAAGAAAAGTGTTTCTTTTTGGTTTCACAATGCATAGCCGCCCTTCTTTAATTTTTATGTCCCCTTGTGATTCATAATCTTGTAATTCACAAGCTGTTTTAGTAAGCAGTGAGAGATCGATAAATTTGCCCTCCCATATTTGGTTTTTAATCTTCTGAGGGACGTGTGAACCTACGGAATCATAACAACTGATTTCTTGTAGTGGCTGACTTGAAAAATTTAAATTTGACTCACCGCTTCCACTGGGGATTTCAGGGATGCTTTGATCTATTTGTGATGTCAGCGTAGGTTGTATAGTATCGGATGGCAGAGGAAGAGCTTCTGGGGGAATTCCACCGGCGTCTGTTGCCTCGGCCGGGGCCTGGCGTGTTGGCGCGAGATTTGTCCTGGGCCTAGTGCTTTGACTGCACCGGTGCCCTCTGCCTCTCGATGGGGTGCCCATGGTCTCCCTCCGCTTCCTGGACGCTCTCTTGGTCACTCTCGTTCTAACTGGCGGCATGATTTCGATTCTAGTAACGTGATGGCTTTTGATTGCTTTGGTGTTGAAAAAAGCGTCTGATTTCAACAATTTGCTGGTTTGAAAAGGGGGATAACTTCCGGTGCACCTTTATAATTAATTCGTACACAGTTTGACTCGTAATACGACTTTGTATATTCCTGATGTAATAACTTGTGTACACTTCGTCCCAACTAACCAAACATTAAAACCCTGTCCTAAATTAATAATTTACTATTTGATATAAAATCAAATAATCTTTACTGTGATTAATAAGAATGGGAATATCGCTTTTCTTACACCCCGGAGCTTTCTGGCTCTCCACCAATCGATCTATATTGCGATTCATGCTTTCACATTATCATAGTGGCTGTTGGACAAATACATGTTTTTGACAAGGATGGCACCTTCCTTACATTCCTGGCCTATGATGGGATGAAGAAACCATGCAGTATGACCATTGACTGCAAAGACAATTTATTTGTTTCTGATATGCATGACAATTGCGTAAGAATTCTTCATAATCGCTACTAGTACGTTGTCATTAGTACTAGAACAAAATATTCATAAGAAATTCATTTGTCCTTGATAGTTTAAACAGAATTAAAACATGTTTATTTTAAAGTTTTATACATGTATTTATTTCTATGTATATACACTGTATCTCTGTTGCAGACATTTTTAAATACAATCTTTGGAATTACCTCTCTTCCTACATGCCTACATTATACATGTTATACCTAAGATTGTTTATCTTGCTCTTTGGATAATGCAGCACCTAGAATGTGCGGTTATGTGTTTCTAAATCAAATTAGGACATTTTTTGCAGTCTGCAATGGTTCACTTGTCATTTTAAGTTTTATTTCTCTTACTTCATGGTCTTTTAGATATTGCAATGTTAGATAAACTAAAAAAGCATTCAGATACCGCATTAGTGGACATTTTAGCGAGACGCAAATTTTGCGATTGGTCCTTAAAAAGTGGTACATGTATATTATTTTTAGCGAAATGTAGTTTTAGCTATTATAAAATGCTTACTTATGAAGCTTTTACAAAAAAAAGCAATTCATTTTTAGCGAAAATCAATTTGAGCGATGTCAGCACCCTCACTTGTAATGCCAAAATTAAATCCTCGCTAAGAATTCTGCTAATACGGTATTTGAAAAGTGCTGCGAACCTTGTGAAATCTTGCAATTGAATAAATTGTAGCTATATTTAATGAAGTTGACCAGCAAAATATTCAACCTGTCGTCCAACAACTTAAATTTTACCATTGAAAAAAGGAAATCTATATAGGTTGGCAGCACTTTTCACAATCTACATATAGTGTTTAAAAGAATAAAAAATCAAACAAAGAGTTTTAGTTTGGTTATGCCCTTGCAATATTGAAATTTATAGATGACCTCTAAACTGCAAGTGTAATTGTTAAAATCCTGTGACGTCGACATCACGTGACAAGTCTAAATAAAAAAATCTAAATGTCCTCAACATGAAGATTCGAACAACATCACATATTTTTTTTTTATATAAGTGATCTCCTAAAAAGAAGTGCCTATCCTAATAAAGATGTATTTTTTATTTTTAAAAATTGCTGATATTTCCATTTGTAGCCTTAACTGTACTGCGAAGGTTAAAAATAGCCCAGTAATTCTTGAAAAGAAAATGAAAATGAAAAAAGTTTACAGCGACGACGACGTTGATGACGACAATTTTTTATCACAAAACCCTTCGGCTTCGGTGATCTATAATGAATTCTATACTTTTTCACATGTGAGAATCCCAGTCCTATATGTATATTGCATAAGAAAGGATACAAAATCAGTTTTCCTAAAACCCTTATGAGAAAAAATTAGGTGATCGAGTAAATGGGACTAAATACATTAACATTCGCTAGGTTCTGCAATGATCCTTGGTCAGTTGTGTAATTTTCATTTCCACTTTCATCCTTATCGGGTTTTTTTCTTGAATAGCTCAAACATGTAAAGCCTATTCTTAACTGAAAGATCTACAAGTAAATCCGGTAGATTAACATTCTTTTAGAAAATCAAAAACATTATATACCACACTTATATAACTATATTCGGTCTAGTGTCTCTTATGTCAGAAAAAGGGGGAGGAACTCAATAAATGAACGCTATTTTACCTATATTTAAACAGGTAAACAAAGATTTTTAGCGCTTTTGGCGGAAAGACACTTATGCTAATTCAAATACAACGCTAAATGTTTTGTACTTATATACGTAAATAAGAAGGATAAGAAATACGCTAAATTAAACCTACGCTAACTTGTTCAAAACTCAATTTCCGCCAAATATCGTACACGCTAAATATAATACATTTACAATATGTGTGCTCACAGATTTTACATAAGTACATATAAACCCATCGTCGCAAACCACAGCCAAAATGTACGCTCCTCTCCCATCTGGCCGTGGTTGAACGAGGAGAGAATTCTTCGTAGCTCATTAAAATATTGACCAATGCGAGTAAAGCATAGTCGGATGATGAACTTTATCGCGACCTTTCAATATCCAATCGCAGTATAGGAAATATTTCTTGTATACTGTTGACGTCAGTTTTTGATTTCGATTGCGATGGAAACAAAACTTCCCACTGACTGAATATGACGTCATATGAGATGAGTGAATTTTCAAGATTACGACACTTTTTGTGATCAAGCAGCCACAGGTAGGAGAGAGCTATATATGCGGACTCCAGACCGTGGCTTGAGACGATGATATAAACCGGAACGTGCGATTACGTTATATTAAAAGGTCGTTGGATTTTTATATACACACTAGCACTATAGGATCGATCGAGAAAGTTCTGCAAAATTATAGTTCAATTATAAAATTTTGTTAGTTGTTACCCGAAACTGATTATTAGCACCTTTTTGGCTTTTCGGCGTGTCAATCATCTATCTCCTCGAAGTAAACATTGCAATCAAGCATGGCGATTGAGCTTGCAGACAATACCCGATTATGATTACCGTTTATCCAAGTAACTTTCTTTCGATGCTTGCATTGTTTAAATATGAATTAAATGCATATATACTCCATGTTTTATTTCATTTAAAAATAAATAAATAAAATTGACATTGTGCCACGTCCATGTGATTGCAGCATCACGGTAAAGTTGATAAATGTTTACTTATATAGTATTTACGGGAGTGGTATTGTATTTCCGTGCTTGAATAACCAAAGAGTCAAATACTGGCGTGGATAAAAGAAAACAATGTAACATATATATATTATATATATTATAATGACAAGTTCAAGCGCTAAAATTTATTTATTTTATTTGCGCCAATGCATTCCCACTTAAGCTTGTGTTTGCGCTCCAATACGTATGCGCCAAATTTTCTCGTTTACAGTATAAGTTAGATAAACAAATGCGGAAAATCGAAATATTGTGCTCTTTCTTTTTTTTCTACCATGAAATCTCAGTAAAGAGAATATAAATGCAATGAATATAAATTTAATTTTCTGGTAATTTTCATAGCTACCATTAACTATAAAACAAAATCTGATGAAACTTTTAAACCTCACAAAAAGTGTATTCAAGGCCATCTTTCTTACGATAAACCTTTTTATACACGATGTTTCTTTTGATGCATTACTACTTCATATAAATCAACAGTTAGATCTACATCATATTCGCACCAAACTTTATTCTGTCCCTTTGAAACTTTAAATAATCTTCTTGAAAAGACCTAGGAAAGCTTATCACTTGATTATTGATTGATTGATTGTATATTGTTTAACGTCCCTTTTGAGAATTTTTCACTCATATGGAGAATATCTTTTGAATACTCGACACAAGAATATAGGATTTAACCAGTGATTAAGAATATTAAAAATCAGAGGCTTTTTTAAATCCCCACGTTTATTTTATAAAAAATGTAGTTAAAACCCGCCCGATTCACTCAGTTTTTAGACCATTTTATCATTTTAATTTGAGGTACGACGAGAAGTTTTTTTTATACTTTAAACTCCGTACTTTGGGGTTTGAAAGCCACCGGCCAGCAAAAGTGATCAAATGTGTTACGGTCAACCATAGCGACATACATTTAGAAATGACGGCAGCGTATATTTTCTCTGTAAGCAATGTAATGGTATATTTCTTCTGAATGATAAACAGGATATGGCCAATAATTTAACGAAAATCCTACTGACTAATAAACATATATTGTATTATCAAACCAAAAGCAGGAAAGATGACGCGTTTCCTTTTAGGGAAGTGATCTCTCAGTAAAGAGGACATAACGTATATGAGTCTGATCATCTGGGTTTTTATTTCGTAGCTCATATCAGCTGACAACTAACATCTACGAGATAGTGTTTAACTTGAGCCACGCCTTGACACTGTTACCAAGTTAATACAAAGAGAGGTATGTTTCATTTTTCTAAAATGCATCTCCTTAAATTGGTGGGAGTGTTTGGGATTCACTTTTAATATTTTTTTTTTAATTAAAAATAATAATGTTGAACTTCATGTTAACGGAAGAAAATACTTTTTTTTCTAGTTTGCTGAGAAATGGCATTTTACAAAAAGGAAATTTTGGTATCCACATCTGAACCTTCCAAATGGAATTTGTCTCATATTGATGACAAAATAGAATTGAATAACAATAGTACATTTTGGTATTCACCTTTGTTTCAAAATAACAAAACTCTACAGAGAAGCTGGAATAAAACAAAGAGTGGCTCTGATGATTATTCAAACTCAAATGATTTTTTTAACAATTATAAAATATCATTCCATTTATTCGATTCAGAGGAATTTGAATTAACATCGGAAGGATTTGAGAAATCAATTACAGTGTTGAATTTGATAATCGCATTACTGGGTTTCGTAGGAAATATCATCACCATCTTCACAGTTTTGTGCTGTAAAAAGTTTCATACTCCAACATTTGTTGCGATAGGGTTTCTTGCTTTTTCTGATGCTCTAAATATCATCATTATTTTTGTGGAGAAATTTTCGAATCTCGAATATTATCTTTATTATCATGATTTTGTGAGCAAAAACTTTTTTTGGTATATGGTTTATTCATTTTTATGTTTAACAGTTATGAATTGTTCAAGTGCACATATGGTGTTTCTCTCTATGATCAGATACTTATTAACAGTCCATCCCTTAGAGAGCAAGATACGACTTACTGTGCCAATTGTTATAGCAATGTGTTTAATGATCTGGGTTTATTCTTTCCTGTTTTCAGCTTTCATATTTAAGATTATATCAACGAGTATTAAAGATTTTTATGATACTTATAGTTTAACGGGTCTTACAGGCATGATTATTCGTCTTCTTTGGGGCTCTATTTCTATCTGTGCAATCATAATTATACATATCAAGAAGATAAAAGCTCTAAAAAATGCTTCTGTAACAAACATTATTCATAAGAGAATGAATGTTGTTATTTCTATCATATTATTAATTTTTGTTTCGTATGAAATCTCTCTGATGCTTCGTTACATTGCTGACATTGCTTTCGAATATTTCATTGTTTTGAGAATTCCTATTTACTCGATCATTCGGCAATACTTATTCAGTATTACTACACTCTTCGGACTAATAAATTACTCTTGTAATTCTTACATACTCTTTTTTGCTTCACAAATGTGTTTTATAAACAAACATGAGAAACCTAAGAGAAGTACAAAGTGAAATCAATCACTCTAATTTGATTTTATTGACATTTTGCATGAATCCTTTCATTTACCGATCCGCATTACAATTTAGCAGGGAATTGAAAAACATCATTTTACCCGCTGGATGTAGATACCTTACATATTGGCACGCTTTTTAAATAAATTCTATAAACATTAACATGGAACGTACGGTTTCTAAACAATAAATTATGCTTTTGTTTTTTCAATGCAGAAAATCGGCACAATAAATTAAGCTTTTGATATACATTACTTGTAATTTATCTTTAAATTTGCGTTTGATTTAAAGAAAAAGATATTCTTTTTATAATATAAATATCGACATATTTTGTACAATCAATTTGCTTGTATATTGATTCAAAACAATGTAATAGAAAAACACAATTACACAACAGGGTAAATATAAACTAGTTTCTTATTAAAGAAATAAGGTAAATGAAAAAAACAAATCTATAAATAAATGATAAATACAACGTTTTATATATCCATTAAATTTTAATATTTGTTTTAGCGCAATATTTGACTGTATCAAAAAATCACTCGAATGGGAATTTTGTTCGATTTTCTTCTTTACACACCTTTGTGAATGTTATAGCATCGAAGAAATAATAGCTTAAAACTCAAGAAATAGTTTGGGACTTTTGAAAAAGCCCATATTCCTTGAATTGATATGCTTGGGAATTATGCATTTCACTTAAAGATAGTGTTTGTTTTGTTTTGGTTTGGTTTGGTTTTTTTCTGCTGACTTCTTAATGTCGCTGAGTGCCGAGTAAAGGGCAGACTCTGAAACTTCTCATATATGTGATCACGTCTCTATATGAGTGGAAAATGCTCGAATGCAACATAAGACAACAAACAATCAATCAATCAACCAATAATTTTATGAGTCACTCTTGTAAAATGGTTTTATTCTTTATTCCTATATATAAAGCATAATGATACCTACTGTATAATAAAATGAAATATTAAATTTTTTTTTTTTTATTTTCATACAATTTAAATAAAAATCGGAATTTTCAATATCTTGTGCGTGGAAATAAAAAAAACTATTTTGATAAAAGTCGCATTGATTTTAGGCTTTCTGTGAATTAAATATATTCAAATGATGAATGTGTTATTTATTTTCAACCCATGTACATTCTTTTGTTATCAGGTCCTCAAAACATCTTAGGCTATTCTGATGGATATTTATTTTGTTAATTAATCATTATGTCTAACTCGCCCACGTGGTGCAGTGGTTAAAGCTTCTGCTCTATTGTAGGGATCTGGTCCATTCGTTGCGGGTTCGAATCCACTGAGGAATGTGAACGCCAGTCCTTTGATTAAGAATGTTTATACCAAGGTATCGTGTCGCAATACGTATATGCACAAAAAAGATCGCTAACTGCTCATGGGCACTGAGAGCCGCATCTAGGTTTATATAAATATATATATTCAATCCTCCAACAACGAGTGGTGCTTCACAATATGATTGAAAAAATCTTAAAAGGGCGTTGAATACTTTATATCGTAGAAATTGGTTTGCTTAAAAAAGATTCAATCCGTAAGTGTGTTGGAACAGTTTATTTCTTTAGTAAATTGCTCCGCTGTTTAGAAAGTGTTATCTGTTCGAACTCACTCCAATACATCTATATCTGAAATGCATTTGATTAAAAAAAATCAAATTGTTGATTAATACTTGAGCTTAATGTTTCTTATACAGGGTTGTGGATGTCATAACACCAAACATTAATAAGTTTCAAAAAGCAAAGTTAAATATAAGGTTGAGAAAAAGTCCCTATTTCTTGAGATGAAAATAGCATATAAATGGGATGAGAATAACCGAAGTGAAGTTAATTCCTCAGCATGTCATGTATTTATACACATAGTGAAAAGCTACATTTTAACATCGGGGCAAATTTATATTTCATAGAACATATCTTTATTTTATAATGAAACGATATTTTTCATCTTCTATTTAATTAGAAACATTTATTTTCAGAATTCGCAAAAATGCACTGTTCAAAATAGTCTGGTCCAATTGGATGATATTTAAAAAAAAATCAAGATCTAAAATCATAATGGTTCTTTCTTATTGGAAGTTTTTAACACACTAATATTGGAAAAGAATAATTATTGAACTAATCAGACGAATATTTCTCTTTCCAGACAAATCCTTAGTTAACAAAAGACTATATTCTTACCGGATGCAACTATACAATCATGATGAGTTTGAGTAGGAGTAGAATAATTTATTTGAAGATACAAGTATCATTTGTATTACAAAAACTCATATTTTAAGAAACTAAATATAAGATATACATATGTAGATATAAATAATATCTTAACAATATCTTTGTTGATTGTCAAAGAAGAAAAAAAAAACATGAAAGCAGTATGTATGCTATAGATTATGTGAAGCATTGCTACGAAGTTCTACATTATTTTGATCTATTTAGTGCAATCATAAAAAAACAATATACAGGGGAAAAAAAGATGATTGTTGCTTAAGTGTGATTGACTTAAATAAAAATACCCCGAAAAACAAACGTGATATTTTATTCTATTCTATATTGTTTGTGCAGTTCATTTAAAGGCTGTTTACAATTGAATTATGTTTTGTTCCTAACAAATGGATCATTATTCCGAAATGAGGGCAAGAGGATTCTAATATTAAATATTTGAATAGATCCTTTATTGTTTTTCATCCAATCTAATAATTCATTTTATGACGCCTTTCTGTGTGTTAAATTTCCGTTATCTGTTTTTTTCGAGAATAGCTGTACACAATAGAGCCATATAAACAAATAAAAAAATCTGAAAGTCTGCATTGTATATGTATAATAATTTCTTTGTTGATAATACCTATGTACCCTTTTTTGAGACGTGGTTGTGAAGTAAAAGCATGTTGCTTTTTATTTCTCAAAAATAAAAAGAAAAAAACATGTATCTTCTTTTATTTATGTATTCCAATTCAAATCCCTATCAATGCTTATTAATTACCTTTGAACTACTGCCGTGTGTGTTATTTTTTCATTAATCACATTTTACCGTAGAAAATGCAGCTTAAACCCGTTTATACACTAATTTTTACACCAATGTATTATTTTGAAGTACAAGGAAAAGTTTTTTGTACTTTAAACGTTTACAAAGTGCTTTTGGATTGAAATCCACAAGCTAGAAGAAGTCGTCAAAAGTAACCCTAGCAAAGTAAATTTGATTGAATGAACATGCAGAAGTGAAGCTGGTAATGTTTATTTTCTCAGTAACCAATATGATGGGTTATAAATTCTCAAAGAAAAACAAAAAAAAATCCTAGCTACTATAAATGTATATTATTTTGAATAATCAAAACAAGGAAAGATTAGACAATTCCTTCTTGAAACTGATCTCTCAATAGAGAACACATAACGTATATAAATGTAAGTCTGGGACCTGTTTTACAAAAGGACTTACAACTTAAGACCAAATTAAATTTTTCATATAACTTTTTAATAAATATTATTTCGAGATTTATTTTTTATATTTAAAAGAAATGTGGCTTGATATTTTTACACAAAAAATTTTGAAAAGAACTAATAATTTTGCAAAATTACAATCATCTGAAGTTTTTGGTCTTAGTCGTAAGTTCTTTTGTAAAACGGGCCCCTGATCGTCTGGCTTTTTTCATACTAACATTACCTGCGCCTTACATCTACAAGCCATTGTTTAACTTAAGCCACGCCTTGCCCCTGTTACCCAGTTTATACAAAGAGTGGTATGTTTGATAAAATGTATTCTTTTTACAATTCATTGCGAGTGGTTAGTGTTTACTTTTATTTGTTTTTTTTAGGTATAGGTAATAATGTATCATTTCTGTTAACTAAAGAATTGTTTTTACAGTTTGTTGAGAAATGGCATTTTATGAAGGTGGAATTTCTGAACCTTCAATATGAATTCGTCTCATTTTGATGATCGAAGAAACAGAATTGAACTACAATAGTACTTTCTGGATCCCACACTTATTTCGACTTGATGATAATCTTCAGAGAAGCAGGAACGAAACAAAAAAATCTATCTGATGATCATTGCAGCCTGGGGGACCGGGCTGCTCTATACATATAAGTTTAACTGTTGGTGTATGGGGATTGAAATGGGAGAATTCATTCAGAATTAAAAGTTTTCTATACATTTAAAAGATTGTTAATCAGAATGTTCTTTTCCTTTATAAATTACGAGATACATAATATATTTACTTCCATAATCTGAATCTGTAAAAATATGTATGTTTTTCATATTTAAAATATAAAGTTGCTTATTATTTACAATAAAAAAAAACGACAGGTCCATTTTTTTTGGAACATCGAATTTTACTTATCACATAAAAACGTACTCTACACAGTTCGTGTTTTAAATTCTGAAAGTGAAATACATTTTTGAATATAAGTGATGCATGTATTTGTTTCAATCTATATTTTATGCAGCCAACATTTACTTGAGGAGTTGATAAAGTTTAAAAGGCGGTTTTGTTCGATTTTTATCGGACTATAAATTTTCAAAATATTCCCGACTATCGTCCTCATCACTTAGAGGCATGCCTTTTTCACACATATCAAAGCGGTTTGATTATCAAGACTCATTTTCATTGTTTATTTAATTTATTTCCCGGGCGATAATTGATGGTTACATCAATGTTTTCTCGTTTTTTTTTTTTAGCTATAAGTAATAATGTATCATGTCTGTTAACTAAAGATTTTTTTTACAGTTTGTTTAGATGGCATTTTATGTAAGTGAAATTTCTGAAACTTCTAAATGAAATTAGTCTGATTTTGACGAAGAAACAGAATTGATCTCCAATAGTACTTTTTGGATCTCACACTGACATGTATTTCGACTTGATGGAAATCTGGACGGAAACAAGAAAACGTCTCTGATGATCATATTAACATGTATGATTTTAATAAGGAATATGTAGTAACATTTAATTTATTCAATGCAAACATTATCGGTTTGACATTGGAAGGATTTGAGAAATCAATCATGTTGTTTATATTAATAATCGGACAACTGGGTTTTGTAGGACATGATGTTACAATCTGCAAAGTTTTATGCCATAAAAAGTTTCGCACTCCGACAATTGTTTCCATCAGGTATCTTGCATCGCCCGATATTCTAAATATCATTTCATTGTATGTTCACAGATTTTCTACTTTGGGGAGTTATCTTAGCTCTCAACTTTACGATTACAAAAGACCTTTTGGGATTATGAATCTTTTTTTCTACGTGAAACAGTGATGAATTGTGCACACATGGTGTACCTTGCTTTGATCAGAACTTTATTAACAGCCTATCCCTTAGAGAGCAAGATACGATTACCCCGTCAATTGTTTAAGCATGCACTGTAATGATCTGGATTTCTTCCTCACTGTTTTCAGCTTTCATATTGATGTTTTTATCAACGAGTATTAAAGATTTATATGATACTCTTAAAATCATGCAGCTTACACTCATGAACATTCGTGTTCTTTGTGGCTTGTTTTCTATATGTGTAATCATTATTTTACATATCACAAAGGTGAAAGCTCTTAAAAACTCTTCTGTAACAAACAGTATTCATAAAAGAATGAATGCTATAATTTTCATTATATTATTAGTTTTTGTTTCCTATCAAATTTCATTTACATATTTCGTAAAATAAATACGTTCTTTTTGGGATTTTGATTTGTTTTGTGAATTGTTTGGGGGTTTTTATATTATGTGTCTGGTGACTGGATCTGATTATGAACTCCCGGGATCGTTCCTCGCTTTTCCGCATGTGAGAGGTTTTAAGGGCCAGGGAAAACCTTCCTCCATTTCCCTGGTCCCGACCAGACAAAGTTCATCCGGTTCTCAATGTCCCAGTTTGCATCTTATCTCCCTCGGATTTATTTATTCTCTTTCTGCATGTCCACCGCATTACAGTTTATGGGGAGTGGGGATGTTACCCAACCTGTATAAATGCAACCACAAAGAGACAAAATCAAGCTTTCCACTATTTATTAAAGTAAACAATCTATTTCTAATATTTATAATTACAATAAATAATTTTACAAAAGATACTAAACCTTATTATAAATTTAACTACTTATTTTATAAAAAGTTTAAATTGTAAATAAAATAAGCCATGTGAAAATTTAATATGTTTGACCAAAACGCGCACAAGCCTACAAAATAGTCTTACCTGTATAAATGCAACCAGAAAGAGAAAAAATCTAGCTTTCCTCTGCTGAATTGTCTCACTGAACTACATGTATACTCAAGTACATGCTCTGCATATTTTAGTATTTCTTTAATTAGTTTTATCCTTAGAGCTCGTGTTCGTTGTCCTTGTCAGACTAAATGATTTATCTCTTGGAACCGTCAAGATTTAAAGTTAAACTCCCATCGGTCTCCATCGTTAATTTCTTTTAACCAAATCCATATTTTCATACAAAAGTAAGTAGCATCAGAGTTCGTTTCTGCTATTTCTCTAAGCCGAATAGTGCAAGTCCATAAAATATCTTGCAATCTTATTTTTACTGCAATTTTTGTTATGATACTTATGTTGCTATATTGTATTTCATGTTTTCGTAGAGTTTTCTTCCCTTGATAATTCATGCATACATATATACAATGTTGTTATACTCTGTTGAGTCTTAAACTTCTCTTGTAATCTTTATATACCTTTTTTTTTGCTTCATTACATCATTTCATAAACAAAAGTAAACAAAATCTTTGTATTTCAAATTAATCATCCACCAATTAGCCAAGGGATTCAAAAGCATAATTTTACACACTGAATGTGTATACCTTGCACATAGGAACATTATTTAAAGGGACACTGTGACGCACAAAAGGGAAAATTGCATGACAAACGTAGAAGTTTTGTATGACCCTTGTCAATTTTGTTTAATTCCTAAAAGTATTGGGTTTCAGAAAATTACAGGTTTCAGAACCTATAAATTCTATTTTTAAGGAGAAAAATAAAAGTAAAAATTTCACACAGAATGTAGACACCTTACATGAAGGCGCATTACTCAAAGTAATTCTAGAAACATTGAAATAGAACTTCTTGTTTCTAGACAATAAATTACTTAAGTATTTCTCATTGCCTAGTGTTGGCTAAATAAATAATACTTCTGAATTTAATTACATGTAAAAACGTTTCAATAAATATTGCATCTAATTTATGTTAGATGATATAAAATAACTTGGGGCAGTTTACGCTATATTTACCGCGAATTAAAAATGAGTAAAAATACCATGCGTTCCTTATAATTTATTTTCAGTGTAGACAATATGAATTTTTTTCCCTCTAAAAATGGTCTCAAACTGAGCATATTTCAAAAGTAACGTAAAGCGGATATAAATATCAAGGAGAAATGAATTTCCTATAGATTTTTTGTTCTAGTATTTATAGAAGGTACAGATAATGAAGAATTCTTATGCATATCAGAAACAAATAAATTGTCTTCGCTGTCAATGGTGACAATGCAAGGTTTCTTCATCCCATCATAGGCCAGGTATCTAAGAAAGGTACCATCCTTGTCTAAAACATGAATTTGACCAACAGCCGCTATAATGATGTGGAAGCATGAATTGCAACTGTACTGCAAAAGTTAAAAATAGCCCAGTAGTTATTGAAAAGAAAATGAAAATGTAAAAAGATTACGACGACGTCGATGACAACAATTTTTTTTTATCAGAAAACCCTTCGGCTCCTGTGATCTAAAATGAATTCTATGCTTTTTCACATTTGAAAGTCCCACTCCTATATGTATGCTGAATAAGAAAGGATACAAAATCAGTTTTCCTAAAACCCTTTTGAGAAAATATTAGGTAATCGAGTAAATGGGACTAAATACATTAACATTCACTAGGTTCTGCAATGATCCTTGGTCAGTTGTGTAATTTTCATCTACACTTTCTCCCTTATCGTTTTTTTTCCTTGAATAGCTCAAACATGTAAAGCCTATTCTTAACTGAAAAATCTACATGTAAAACCGGTAAATCAACATTCTTTTAAATAATCAAAAGCACTATATACCCTACTTATATAACTATAATCGGTCTAGTGTCTCTTATTTCAGAAAAAGGGGAAGTAGCTCAATAAATGAACGTTATTTTAGCGATATTGAAACAGGTAAACAAAGACACGAGGACTAAAATTAAAGGAATATTGTAATTCTTTCTTTTCTTAACTTTTTTTAAACATATGTCATTTACAAGTATATCGATGTACTATGGATTTATAACAATTAATTTTAAAATATATTGTTACACCGAAACTTTCTGTTTTTAAATAAAAACGCCCAAAGTTTCCAACAAAGTTTATTTTGTATTCCCGTGTAACACTTTACACACAGGACCCGACTGAGTAACTAATTGAACACACAAATTCTACGCTAAATATTAAGAACTGCCCAACCTACAGACTGCCAATCACTGCTAAATTAACCCGTTAATTGTGAACACTATGAATTCTGCATTTTCTCATGGCCAGCACTTCGGACATTCAATCCCCCTGAGACTCGGGTGATAAAAGTCAGCAATGCTGATACAAGAGCTAAATTTCCCAGCCAAATCTTAATGAGCAGTCAAGACCTTATCACATAAACAGATCACTGCAGTCTGTAGCTTAGAGCAATTACTACAAATCAACAAGATTAAGATAATATAAATCAAGCATTAATTATACAAACAATATCACACAAAAATTCACTTTAACATATATACATATAGTTGTGAAATCTTATGATGTAATGAACATGTTTAAATAATGAAGGTTTTGTTCAGTTTAACTATGTACTATGAATGGCTGTTTCTTCTGAGAGAGAAACCGGATAATGCCAGTGGTTTTCCTCCTAAACTCTTGGTGAATTTTAAACACATATAAGTTAAGTAAACAAAAGCGGGACATCGAAATATTATGCCTTTTCTGTCTTAAAAGTGAACTATCAGTAAAGAAAATATATAAATGAAATGTATATAAATTTAAATTTTTTGGTATTTTCATAGCTACAATTAACTATAAAACAAAATCTGATAGGATTTTTAAACCACACACAGAGTGTATTCATGGGCATCTGTCTAACAATAAACCTTTTTTATACCCAATGTCTATTTTGATTCATTACTACATGTACTTGATGCAAAACAACAATAAGGTCTACATAATATTCGCACCAATCTGTATTCCGTCCCACTGAGACTTTTAAATAATATTCTTGAAATGACCATGTCGACACACGAATATATGAGGCTTTAACCTGTGATTATGGATATTACAAATCAGAGGCTTTTTTTAAATCTCCACACTTACTGTAGAAAATGTATTAAAAAAGTTTTTAGACCATTTTATCATTTTGATGTGCGAGCAAAAGTTTTTTGATACTTTGGTACTTTATCTTTTTTCAAAGCCTTTTGAGAACAACCATGCTTTGGGGTTTGAAAGTCACATGCCAGCAAAAGTGGTCATAAGTATCACGGACACGTAGTAAATTTAATTGAGTAAACATGCAGAAATGACGGTAGCGTTTATTTTCTCTGTAAGCCATATGATCGAAATATTTCTTCTCAATGATAACAGGATAAGGCTATTATTTTTTTTAAATCCTACTGACTAATAAGCATATATGTATTGTATTATCTAACCAAAAACAGGAAAGAATACGAGTTTCCTTTTAGGGAACTGATTTCTCAGTAAAGAGGACAGAACTTATATAAGTCTGATCATCTGGGTTTTTATTCAATAGCTAACATTAGCTGCCACCTAACATCTACAAGCCAGTGATTAAATTGAGCCACGCTTTGACACTGTTACCAAGTTAATGCAAAGAGAGGTAAGCATAGGAGTTGAATTAATTTTTCTAAAATGCATTTTTTTTAATTTGGTGGGAGTGTTTATTGTTTACTTTTAAAACTTATTTTAATTAAAAATGATAATATTGCATTTATGTTAATAGAAGAATTTTTTTTTTCAAGTTTGCTGAGAAATGGCATTTTACAAAAGTGAAGTTTCGGTATCCACTTCTGAACCTTCCAAATGGAATTTGTCTCATAGTGATGAAAAAACATAATTGAATAACAATAGCACATTTTGGTACTCAACTTTGTTTCCAAATGACAAAACTCCACAGAGGATCTGGAACGAAACGAAAAATGGTTCTGATGATTATTTAAATTTAACTGATTTTTTTAACATTCATAAAATATTCGATTTATTCAATTCAGCTGCTATTCGTTTGACCTCGGAAGGATTTGAGAAATCAATCGCGGTGTTGAATTTGATAATCGGATTACTGGGTTTTGTAGGAAATATCATCACAATCTTCACAGTTTTATGCTATTAAAAGTTTCATACCCCAACATTCGTTTGTCATAGAGTTTCTTGCTTTCTCTGAAACTCTGAATATCATCATTATTTTTGTGCACAAATTTTCGAATTTCTTATCTTATTTATCAAGATCTTGTGAACAAAACACATATTTGGTATGTTATGTCTGCCTCATTTCTATCTTTAACAGTTATTAATTCTTCAAGTTCACATATGGTGTTCCTATCTATGATCAGATATTTAGTAACAGTGCACCCCCTAGAGAGCAAGATACGGCTTACGGCGTCAATTGCTATAGCATGCTGTGATATGATCTCAGGTTATTCTTTACTGTTTTCGGCTTTCATATTCATGATAATATCAACCAGTGTTAAAAATTTTCCCTATTCTACCGGTATTAGAATCACGAATCTTACAAATATTAAAATCAGTTTTCTTCGGGGGTTGATTTCTCTCTGAGCAATCATTATAATACATATCAAGAAAATGAAAAATCTAAAAAATGCTTCTGTAACAAACATTATTCATAAGAGAATGAATGTTGTTATTTCCATTATTTTATTAATTTTTGTTTCCCATCAAATCTCATTGATGTTTGTTTACATTGCTTATATTTGTCTAGAAAATTTAATTTTTTTTAGATTTCTATTTTTGGGACCATTTGTACATACATGATCAGTATAAATAGACTCGTCGGACTCTTAAATTTCTCTTGTAATTCTTACATACTCTTTTCTGCTTCACAAATGTGTTTTATAAACAGAAATCAGAATCCTAAATGAGATACACAGGTAAATCACTCTCTTTAATTTGATTTTATTGACACGTTGCATGAATTCTATCATCTTCCGATCTGTATTATAATTTAGCAGAGAATTGAAAGGCATCATTTAACCCGCTGGATGTAGATACCTTACATATAGACATACTGTTTAATTTAAATATAGAAATATTGACATTGAACTTCCCCTTCTAGACAACAAATTTCTCTTTTTTTTTTTTTTTTTTTTTTTGTTCAATGCCAAGAGTTGACACAAAAAAACATGCTTTTGATATACATGTATGTTGGGATTTTTTTTATTTCGTTTTGCTGAGTTTTTTTTATTTACCTTTGTTGTAGTGAAAAATTTTTTTTTTTCTATTATTAAAATATTGACATATTTTGTAAAACCAGTTCGTTTTTATATTCATTTGATATAATGATAATAAAAAAAGTACAATGGTAAATAAAAACTAGTTATTTGTTGAAGAAATGAGGTAAATGAAAAAAATCCTACAGATAAGATTTTTAATATCACAATAAATTACTTCTTGTTATATCTTGGTATTTGACTGAATCAAAAAATCACTCCAATATGTAGAAAAATACTATAATTTTTTATTTTCTTATTTACACACATGTTTGTGAATATCATAGCAACAAACATATATTAGCTTAAAACTCTTGAATTAATATGGGACTATAGAAAAAGCACATATTCCTTAAATTGATATACCTAGTATTTGGGAATAAATGATACACTGTACTTAAAGATAGAGTTTGTATTTTTGCTGACTGCTCAATGTCGCTGAGTGGCGAGTAAAGGTCGAAATTTGAAACCCTTCACCGTTACAATATACTGACACGCAAAAGAAACGCAACAAGCAATAATCTACAATGGGTTGAATTTTTTATCTAATGGTTTTTCAAAAATGAATACAGTAAGATTAAACTCAATTTTCAAAACATCAGAGATTTGATAAAAATGTTCAATAATTATTTTGTAACTTAAGAAAGTAACATATGACTGTTAAAACACCCCCTTCCAGCCATGCAATTAAAACGTGCAAGACTGTCCTACAGAACAACTGCAGTTTAATTTCTACGATACAATAGGTTCATCAATATCTAGATCTGATTGAAGGAATTTTTTTGCCATTTTTAATGCCTGTTTTTCAGGGAAAAGAGTACCAATTATTTTCCCATAGAACTCTATACAAACATTTTGTCCTCTCACTACTATACTAATTTAATTTCAGATAATTCCTTGGCATCGTTTGAAACTTTAATCCAAGCGCTTATAAAAAATCCCGGAAAAAATATAGGGTCCCATGGCGTTTATAGGTCAAAATTGCAGTTCTTTAAAACTTATAGGTATCGGCAGTAAATAACGCTCTGCAAAAAAAATCAACCCCCACTCCTACAATCTCCCCTGGCATTTCTATATTCTCTGTAATATTCCTACATTCCATCATTTATTTCAAATATTAATATTTTTACTTTAAAATGAAAAACAGTACATACCTCATTTCAGCCAATCAGGTAATGCCGACCTATTCAGTACTCGACTCTACATTGTGCCACAAACAACGCCATGTGCTCATCCGGGGATTTGGTACTCTCATTCCTATACTTACATATTTACCTCTCCCAGAATTAGTCAATTTTGTAATTTTCAAAGACTTTATACTTACCAATGAATATGTATAAAATTTTAGGCCTGTCACTTCAGTGTCTTGGAAGCTGTGACAATCTTAATTAATGACACCTCCCTCCATTAAGTAGAATTCCAGGGAGTGAGAAACTGTCATTCCTTTGATGTGACCTGGATACAGTTGTGACTGTAATGAATAAAACATTTATAAATTGCATGATTTTGTTTTTTATTGTCAATAAAATGATATAAAGTCAAAATTGTGTCATTTTTTTCATAAGGGTGGATTCTACCCAGAATTTAAAAAAGGCTCCAAAATTCCATAAAATAGAGCTAATTAAGCAAAATTGAAAGGATTTAAAAAGACTAATTCAGATTTTTTTTTATGTTTATCAAAAGTAAATTATTTGAGACTCTGATATACTAACTGATTCTTATCTAACCCCTCATGTTGCTTAAGTATGTGCAAAAAAGTATCACCACCCCCCAGTGAAAGACACTTAGAGAAATAGCAGGTGCCCCCTATTATATTTGTTTACAATAAATTTAAATGAGAGAAAATCAATCCTTTTGATAATAAATGAAAGTTCAGTATCTACAGTCTTATACAGTACAATCTTAATCTACAGGATGGAGTTTTATGCATAGAAAAGGGGAATTTAGATCAATTTTTCAAAAATAAGAAATGCAATAATTTTGACTTTAAACCCCAAAATGCACAACATAATAAGAGGCTGGAAAGTTAAAAAGTGGAAAATTTACCTGCTATGTACAGAAAACTGTCCGACAAAATATATCGGGTGGGTAGCGAGTCTCCGTCTTCTTCTTGTATCGAGAAAATGCCCCCGCTGAGCAGGTACCCAACTCTCGCGAGGCTGAGGAAGCTGAAAGATGAAAGTCCTCTACGGTGCTTAAAACAAAATAAATCAGAAAAATTAGTCAAATCACATCTTAAGCATTTATTTAACAGCAATATTTTTCAGGTTTTCTAGAAAATAAAAAAATTACACACCTTCTACATTGTTTATTGTTTTAAAAATGTACCCCCAAAGGGTGGGGTACATGTTACACAATATTACATGTAATTACATGTAAATACAAAATGGCCTAATCTTATACATGCATTTTTAAGTCATTCCAATAATTCCTGGAAAAAATCAGAAGTCTAATTTCTCTACAATAAAGATTTTAATATGTTGAAATTCTACATGCCTGGTTTGTAAGTCTAAGGGAAGTAACTCTAATTACAAAAACTGGAAAGTAGTAAAAAATGAGTTGCCGAGGGCTACGCTGATGTAAAAACAAGCAGCAAGAAAGGAAAAATACAGACCTAAGTGTAGCTACACCAAAGAAACAACTTCACTACAAATTCAGTACCCTACAGTCCAAGTAAAGCAATCCAGAGAATCACACGCACTACTAGCCATAAGATGTCAAGAGAGAAAAGTGTGCAACTTTGACATGACCACTATAGAATGCACTTTTTGGGTTCACCAGAACTATTTGAAAAGATACCGTATGCAACCGTTAAAGAAATGAAATGAAATGAACATCAGGTCACATCCCCTACAATGCCATACATGTACATATATAGGCCTATAGAACACAACACATAAATACAAACATGTAAATACATATAATATTAATGTACATGCATATATTTATACAAACTTACTTACACATAAATATTCATCATAAGAGCAATCTGATGCACTTTATTAACTTACTCCCCTCCTCGGACAATATCAAATGCACCACGCTATACTAATATCTACATTCTACTCACTACCCCCCCCCCCCCCTTACCGAGAACAGAATTCCTCCAAAATCTCAACACATGAAAAACAATTCCATTTTTTTTTTGCTATTTACCTCTCAGTGTGTCATCAATATTCGGATTAAGAGCAAAAAATCACTTTTCATGACTTTAAATTCACTTAACATTTTAAAAATTTGGGTCTCTATAGGGAAAAGAGTACCAATTATTTTCCCATAGAACTCTATACAAACATTTTGTCCTCTCACTACTATACTAATTTAATTTCAGATAATTCCTTGGCATCGTTTGAAACTTTAATCCAAGCGCTTATAAAAAATCCCGGAAAAAATATAGGGTCCCATGGCGTTTATAGGTCAAAATTGCAGTTCTTTAAAACTTATAGGTATCGGCAGTAAATAACGCTCTGCAAAAAAAATCAACCCCCACTCCTACAATCTCCCCTGGTATTTCTATATTCTCTGTAATATTCCTACATTCCATCATTTATTTCAAATATTAATATTTTTACTTTAAAATGAAAAACAGTACATACCTCATTTCAGCCAATCAGGTAATGCCGACCTATTCAGTACTCGACTCTACATTGTGCCACAAACAACGCCATGTGCTCATCCGGGGATTTGGTACTCTCATTCCTATTCAGCTAACAAGCCTAGGTCGAATTTTCTCTAACCTAGATCATTTAGTAACCTTGGACTTCCGGTCCAAGAATTGTCATCAATACTCGTGATACGTAAGATCCTGTTGATCCCTGCATCATCAACTCTCCATCACTTTTTTTAGATATTTTCCCGCTACAGCAATGACAATGCGTACTTAAGTCATTTTCAAGAAGCCTTAGCATCGCTACGGGAAACGGGAGGAGAATTTCTTTTTTGAAATACATTGCTGTATTACTTATGATGAACAGTTAAAAACCCTTAGAAATCAAAAAATTGCCAATTGTTTGCTAAACATGCAATTTTTTTTTATTTCTGTCAAGCAGACTCCAACTTGACTTCCGGTTATGCTTTGAAAGTCCTTCAACCGTTAAAATACCAATATTTACAAAATTGAAAATATCCATACTTTTAGATAAGAAATTCTTTACTATAATATAATCATTTCCCCCAAAAGTAGGATGTTGCGTTTCTTTTGCGTGTCAGTATATGGTGACGTCTCTATGAAGAAGGATATGCAGTCAGCGTTTGACTCAATGATAAATTGTATTTGTTGACAAGGTCATTGTATCGACCATAGAATTTACGAAATGATGATTTTAAACAAGACTATTGATATTTTTGTTTCATTAACTTGCTTGTCAATAATTTACCTCGTTTTAGAAATTGTTCATACGTATAGCATGCTCTTGCGTATCGAATCAACCGAGATATATACACCACGTATACAGGTGATGATGGTACATGCATATTGCTGCATTTTTCAAGTAAAATATCCAAGCGTAAAACAAATGTGTCAGACTCTGTGGTATTTTTTATCTCAAGCTCACCAGGATATATCGTTTCGACCTGAAGTGGCAATCTGAAGAATGAAAAAAGTATCAACTGACAAAGAACTGGACACCAAAAGTTCCACTCTCAAATCAAAGTAATCTAAAAGGCAGAGCATCTGAAGAATGAGGACAGATAAAGAAACAAAAAAGATACTAATCTTAATCTTATGATGTAGCAGTTGAACATAAATGGGCTTTAATTAGACATCAATTATCTTGAGTAGCTTCTATATTGCACAAATGTGATGCTTTATTTACTAAACCTTCATTGACACAATATAATGTAAGATAAGAAAAATATACCTAGTGTTATATTTTTGACGGTATATGTATTTTTTGCTGATGCTTGATTATAGATTAAAACTGTTATATTTTATTTAAATTGTTTGAACATTGATTGGCTTACATGTATGCTTAAGTTTGACTTAAATAATTAGTGCATAGACATTTATTGTGGAAAAAAGACAATCAAGGGAAAACTGAAAGAGCTTTGCTGGCAGTGAGTTGCAAATTTTGATACCCAAGCAAGAAAAAGGGGATATTCCTCCTTTTGTTGTTGCTTGTGTGCGAGTGAGGTTTCTCTGTCAGTGGCTTAGTTTGTCGTAGATGTAAGAAATAGTCTTAACAGGTGAGGTAACGATAAAATAGGTAAAATAGGGTCATTGGTGATTTTAATGAATATCCTATCGCAAGAATAGGAAATTAATTTGTTTTCTTAAATTTGATGTAAGGAGTTTAACACTAGAATTGTTCGCATTTGGATTAAAGAATAAGGCTAAAAAAATTGTAGCATACACTTGTAAATATTTTTATACAGAACATATATACTGTACATGTTTCAGAACTTATTCTTGAAATTTTATGGAAAAGACTAGAGGATTATTGACTGAAATATATCATTATCAATAGGTCTTGCATTCCAATGTAATATTGATTTTAGCAGCTTATGTCACGTTTCAATTAACAAGCAATAAATCTGATGATGTAGCAATTGAACAGAAATGAGCTATTAGAGATAAATTATCAGCTGCCTCTGTTTTATGTAATTGTGATGCTTTTCCTTTAATTTGAACTAATACATGTATAACCAAATGATAAGAAAGGTATTATATTTTCTTCCACTTGTATTTTTCACAGTCAACATAAAGTGTTTACTGTATTCGAATAAAGAATAAGAAGCTGCCATATTTATTATTGTTTGCAGTTGTCTGGCTTATTGTTAAGAACATGCGCAGATACATTTTTAAACTTCGATTGATTTTTAAGTTTAACTTTAATAATATAAGCATGGACATTTACTGTGAAAAAACGTAGGAGACAACGAAATTAAAGAGTAGTCGGAAAGAGCTTTCCTGTCAGCACGTTGAAGATCTTGATACCCAAGGAAGAGAACAGTGGTGTCCCTGACCGATTCTGTTGCTGCTGCTTGTTTGCTAGTGGGGCTTCTCAGTCAGTAGCTTAATTTGTCTGGGATAATCATTTAAGAAATAGACTACAGGGTTGTTTCATGTCTGAAAAAGATATTGGAAAATTTTTTTTCTTTCATTAAGTGTATGAGTTAATTTTTCGTGGGAAATTGTCAGTGATTGTGAAAAGTTACATATATACAGACTTAATGAATGGGATTACACCTATTTTTGATTTAGGAAATCAATGTAGTAATACTATTCTTAGCAAGGTGAGTTTTCATTTGTTAACGTGAGTTCTTTTAATGATTGTTATTTTTATGGTTCATTAAAATGTTTATCACTAAGTAAAGCATACATCTATTTCCCTTATATCCCCTTGATGTTACCTCTCCCTTTTTTTAGTCACTAAATTTGAATCTGTGCTGAACAGATTTCTGAAGGATTTTGTAAATAAAATATTTCTCTGAGTCACAAGTCAAAGTCCAAAGGAACAAGAATTCTAATCAAGTGTACATATACATGTTCTGATGCATGATAATTTGTGCAGACACCAGATCTTCTTTTTGTACTTTCTAGGCATAGACTAAAAAAATATTAACTGGAAAGTGTATTTTTTTTTGTTTCGATTTTGAATTCCAATCTGAAATTGCATTTAATATAGAACATATACAAGGGTTGTCCCAGAAAAACGCGAACTTTTTTAATATTGCAAATACTTTTCAACCAAAACAAATAATTTTTTCATGCTGTTGGAAATCATCTTTTCGATATATTGACAAAATATTATACGAGGCCTGTGATGTTATATGCATATAAAACAATATTTGAATGATGTTAAATATCGGTTGTCGGCGTACATTTTTTGATTTTACAAATAGAATTGCCAATGAACTTTTTGTTGTCATCAGGCTGTACGGCAGTATATTGTCAAAACTTTTACCTACATTAATACTCAATAATTCAGTGTACTTGTGTTTGAAATGTCATTTATTTGGCATCATGAATAACCAACATACATGACGATATACGCTAAAGCGATTTTGAATTAGACTTAGAATCAAAAATGGTAACGTGGAGTACCAAACTATCAAGCAACAATACGTTGACCGGGATATGACTTCTCTATATGAAGAAAAGAGTAGCAAACGTGGCTTGAGGTTGACTTGACTGGTTTTACGATAAAAGAGAAAATACCACTTAAATATATCAAATCGAAGTGAAAATACAAAAGAGTGGGACGTCACAGGCCTACATGAAATCCGCTGTTTAATAATTCGATCGGGTAGGTTTGTTATCGGGATTGTGGAATAGTCTATTTAAAAAATTAATTTAACTACAGCCTTTAAGTACTGCTGGTATTTAAGATTTATAACTTGGTTATGAAAACTAATTAGAAACGTTGTCGAATGTTTGCCCAAATAAATATTCATTGAGGCAGTTTCCAGAACAAATTCAAAAACACTCACTATGAGATATATTTTGACGTCGTAAGTGTTGCACCGACAGCTGATTTATTAGATTTGTTTATCTGAGAAGAAAATTTTATTAAAGAGATATTTCACTGAGAGGCACTATTCAAAAAACGTTGATCATGATGTGTTGCACATGTCTACCTGTTTTGTTTATTTACAATCTTAAAAATGTAACAGAAAAGGGTGTTGAGTGTACTGAATGTACTACAATTCCTCTAGATTTTCATACTCGATAATTGGCTGTTTGCCTTGCAACGTTTGTGTTATATATGGGTTTGCCGCTGCTAATATAGTAAATGCATCAGCCATTTTGTTTATACCAGTGGCAACAGTTTCCATTGTGCTTTGAATTGTTTTCAATGCACTAAAGATGTTTTTTTTTAATCTGATGATGTTTCATCATCAAAAAGCCCCAGTAGGCCATCCTCATCAGGACCAGTAGCTATGATACTAATTTACAAAGTTAATCCTTTGTTCACTAAAATCGCAGGAAAGTCAAAGATAACGGTAATATCCTTTAAAGATAACGCATCCACACTGAAGCAGAGCTGAAAACGCACTAAGGTCTTATAAGCTTGCGCTATTTCGATTCATGTGGTTCTGGAATGACCTTGACAGTAATGAAGTATAATTGGCTGTTTGCCTTGCAATGTTTGTGTTATATGAATGAAATCCCTTATATACGAGGGTTGTCCGGTAAAATCGTGGACAAGTTGTCTTGTTTGAAAATAATCATCACTGAATTCTGAAAATTTCACCACTCTTTAGTACGTATATTATGAATATACAGAGCAAATTTCAAATAGATATATGCATAAATAAACAAACTGTGAGATTTTATATTATTATGTTGTATCGCCCTAGGGCGCACGGATGATAAAGTCAAAGTGTCCAAAACAGCGTCACGTTTTATCTTGGCTAAAAATAAAGTTGGATAAATCCCACTTAAATTTAGAAATTCCATTGATTCATATACCGGTACTTGAGTCTCAATAAGCAGTTGAGGAACCAATTTAGCGCACAGAGACGATCTTCTGAAGATTTATAAGCAAGTTACTGACAGTATTCGCGCCATCATTCAACTAAGAGAGAATCTTATATCGACTGTCGACATTGACAGCATCTTTCTCTATTACAGTAGCATTTGTCCGTATGTTTTGTACTACCTGGGGACTCGATCAAAAATACATCGCTAAGAAAACTTCCATTACATTTATATACGGCGCGTCGACTTACCCAAATGGACCCAAATGGAAACAAATGGACCCAAATGGAAATCAAATAGAATATTGAATATGTATTATCGTATTTTAATACTTATTTAAAATGATGAAAATAAATGAACTTACAGTTACAAATGATTTTTTTAAATTAATCTTTAATATTGTGTTTTGAGACATGAAGTTTTGATAGTATTCTATATACCTGCAAAATAATTTGGGGGGTAGGTTCGGAAGGGGGGTGGAATGCCCCCCCCCCCCCCCCCGCCATCCGTTCCTACGGCCATAGAAACTATAAAATACTACAATTTGTATTCAATTATGTTCAATAGTTATTACAAATAGCATTAAATCGCATTTTTAAGAAAACAATTGAAGAAAATAATGATATTAAAATATTCTCTTTTTTCTAATTTCTTTATTTTCTATATTTTAAATAAGTAAAAACTAAAAAATAAGATATATTATATATATTATATATTTCAATTGGGTCCATTTAATTTCCATTTGGGTCCATTTGAGTCTCCATTTGGGTTCCATTTGGGTCCATTTGGGTAAATCGACGCACCCTTTATATACTTAAGATCTGGTGATATTTTTTCATATTTTTTTCTGTGTTAATTTAATGTCTCTTAAGGTGTCATTACAACATCCTAATCAAACTGAACTGCTCTCAAATGCGCTGTAATATCATCAAACGTCGCCATTTTTCGTGTATTGTGTTTACCACTTTCCCATTTCAAATGCTCGGGAAACTGACAAAAATTGACCAAATGCCATGAAATTTTTAAAAGATGACAAATTTGATTAAGGAATCTAATTAGGATAATTTTCATCCAAATTATTTTTTTCATTCTTTTTTTGATTTATTGTTATTCCTTTGTTTGAACATGAATGATCTGGTGACCCATAGTTGTCAGGGTATCTTTAAACTTGAATTCTTTTCATGGTCTTTCAACCCTGACAATTTTGTATAGTTCAAAGTATAAAAACTGCACTTTTTTTTCATTTCATTAAGTTTGAAGCAAGTATTTTTACAAAATGGTATAGGTTTTCATAATACTTAAGATGGGAGTAAAATATAAGCAGTGGTATATGTCAGCTTAAAAAATCGTATATTTTTCGTAAACACTATTATAAAAATCATGTAAAACTGGTTCAAATGCAAAATTCTGCTGTTGAAAGTTCCAAAATTCATGCTAGTTATGAGATACTTTTGAGTTTTAAATGTCAAGGAAGCTACTTTAGATAAGAAGTAAAAAAGAATGAAGACACATCAGAAGGAGTTGTTGCTCTTGTCAAGACTTTTTTACGGATTGACTAATTAATTAAAATCCAAATTATGTCATTTAATTCAGTAATATTTAGTACTTAGTACCAGTACATCTATGTTAAAATTTCAACAAAAGCGTTTATTCCATATAAATATGAGCTACATTCATGATTGTTAAGTTTTAATGTCCGACATTTAGGTAATTCTAGTATAGTTTCTATTTTGTTAGAACTCCATGTTAGATGTTTCATAACAATCATGCGTTTTGTTTACTAGAGCAATAATATTTTTTTACTGAAGACTTAATTGAATCTGAACATATTACTAAGTTTACATTTTTTCCAACTTTATTAAATTTGTTTAGGGGGGAACCAGTAAACTCATTTTAAATGCTAATTATTTTGTTTACGTTTACGATTCGCCAATATGTAATACTGTGCATTTAAGAAGCAAATAATCGCAGTAAAATCAAACCGAACTTTTCGTGTAGTGTTACAAACATATATTGTACTAGACAACCAAACACAGGAAAGATGACGCGTTTCCTTTCTTCAAATTTAACTCTCATTAAAGAGTGTATACATGTTATGTAGTCCTTATCTTCTTTTTTCATAGTAAACATTGAAAGAAACTTGACATCAACAAGACGGGATTTAACTTGCGTCAAGCTTTAACCCTGCTACCCGGTCATTACAAAGAAAGGTATGTAAAGGAGTAGAATTAATTTTTATCAAAAAGATTTCATTAATTCAGTGGGACTGGTTTTTATTTACTTTAACTTTTTACATATAAAAAAACTAATGCATAATTTTTTAACACTAAAGAGAATACTTTTTGCAGTTTGTTGAGAAATGGAATTTTACAAAAGGGAAATTTCGGTATCCACATCTGATTCTCCCCAATGGAATTTGTCTCAGGTTAATGAAGAGACAGAATTCAATAACAATAGTACATTTTGGATCTCATCCTTGGCACCAGGCGACGACACTCTTCGTAGAAACTGGAACGAAACAAAAAATATCTCTGATGACTTTTCAAACTTGTATGAATTTTCTAAAAAGGGTTATGCAGTATCGTTCTATTTATTCGATTCACAATTCATTGGTTTGACTTCGGAAGGATTTGAGAAAACAATCGCAGTGTTGGCTTTGATAATCGGGTTCATGGGTTTTGTAGGAAATATCATCACCATCTGCACAGTGTCATGCCATAAAAAGATCCACACTCCAACATTTGTCGCCATCGGGTGTCTTGCTTTGTCTGATACTCTAAATATCATAATTATTTTTGTAGAGAAATTCTCGAATGTATTTTCTTATCTTTCTATTCAACATTTTGTGTACAAAAGATCTTTTTGGTATATGACTGCCTTTTTTCTATATGTAACCATTATAAATTGTTCAATTGCACACATATTGTACCTATCTATGATCAGATATTTATTAACAGTCCATCCCTTAGAGAGCAAAATACGACTTACCACGTCAATTGTTGTGGCATGCTCTGTAATGATCTGGATTTATTCTTCACTGTTTTCAACTTTCATATTAATGATAATATCGACAAGTATTAAAGATTTATCTAATGCTGATAGAATCATGCAGCATACATTAAGAATTATTCGTGTTCTTTGTGGCTTGTTTTCTATCTGTGTAATCACTTTTTTACATATGAAAAAGATGAAAGCTTTAAAAAATTCCTCCGTTACAAACAGTATTCATAAGAGAATGAATGTTATAATTTCGATTATATTATCAGTGTTTGTTTCCTATCAAATATCACTCATGTTTATTTACGGTGCTTACGTTGCTGTTTCATTGGAGATTTCTATTTCCTTGATCTTTTATGCATACATACTTAGTATTGCTACACTTGTTGGACTCTTAAATTTCTCTTGTAATCCTTATATACTCTTTTTTGCTTCACAGATTAATTCATAAACAAACCTAATCAAAATCTTAAAAGATGTACAAAGTTTAATCAATCATTATACCCCCCGCTTGAAAAGCGGGAGGGTATATAGTAATCGTTAATTCCGTCCGTCTGTACGTCTGTCCGTCCGTCCGTCTGTCCGTCCGTCCTTCCGTCTGTCCGTCCGTCCGTCTGTTACGCTTTGGGGTACCCATCTCTTATCCGCAACTCCTCTCATACCACTGAATGAAAATTGATGCAACTTTCACAGAATCTTAATTACATATTGCCATTGTGCACCTCCTATTTTACTTTTTGATCCGAAACATATTTTGGGTTTCCCGGCCACAGGAAACCATGGACTTTTTCACCAGTTATAACCATATGGGAGGCGGGGGGTATCATTTAGTGAGCTCATTGCTCACAGTACCTCTAGTTTTATTTACACATTGACACATTGACACATTGAATTCAAATTCTATCATCTAGCGATCTGTATTCGTTTTGGCAAGGAATTTTACACACTTGACGTAGATACCTTAGATATCGGCACACTGTTTTATGTAATTCTAGAAATATTGACACTGAAATTCCCATTTTAACAACAATAAGAAGGATATGGTAATAACGAAAAGTATTCAATATCAAAATTCATAAAATAATACACTATAGGAGCAGAGCATCACGGACCCCCAAAAGCATGAGAAGTGGGATCAGGTACCATGGAGGAGTAAGCACCCCCTGCTGATCGGTCACACCCGCCGTGTGCTCCAAAAATAATCAATAATTTTCAATGCCAAGAGTTAGCACAATGGATTACGCTTTTGATATGCATGATTTGTGTAGGTATATTTTACATCTGCCTTTATTGCCAAAAAAAGAAATTCTTTTTATAATATAAATGTCGACATATTTTGTAAAATCAATTTGCTTGTATATTGATATTATACAATGTAATAGAAAAACACAATTACATACATGGGTAAATGTAAACTAGTTACTTGTTAAAGAAATACGGTAAATGAAAAAAAAATTATGAATAAAATGAATGATAAATAAAACGATTTATATATTCATTATAATTTAATCCTTGTTATAACACAATGTTTGACTGGATAAATAAAAATCCCTTCAATGTAGGGAAAAATCTTTTGATTTTTTTTTTATTTACACACATTTTTGTGAATACCATTGCATCGAACAAGGTTTGCTTTAACCTCCAGAATTAATATGGGCCTTTAGAAAAAGTGATACACTTGGGAATAAATTATGCATTTCACTTAAAGATAGAGTTTATTTTTCTTTTGCTGACTACTCAATGTCGCTGAGTGCCGAGTAAAAGTAAGAATATGAAGCTCTTTACCTTTACATGTATATTGTCACGTCTCTATATGAGTGAAAAATGCTCGAATGTGACATAACACAACGTACAATCAATCAATTATTTGTATGTGTCATTCATGTAAAAATATGTTTTTAATCTGTATAACTATATATGCAACCATGATAATTTCTTCTGTCGAATAAAATGAAATATCTCATGCTATTTTCTTTACTTTTCATACAGTTACAATTAAAATCAGAATTTTGAGTATCCTGTGCGCGGATATCAACAAAACAATTTTGTCAAAAGTTGCATTCATTTTACGCATAGGCTTTTATTTCAATGATGCATGTTTGCTTACTTTCAACCCCTGTGCATGCTTTGGTTATCAGGTCCTTAAACGACCTAAGGACATACTGATGGATTCCTTATTTTGATAATCAATAATTCGATCTCAGTCGCCCGTGTGGTGTAGTGGTTAGAGCGTTAGAGCGGTCCTTACTTCGCAGGTTCGAATCCATTGCGGGACGTGAAAAGCAGTCCTTCGATTGGGAAAATTTAAACCAAAGTATTGTGTTGCAATAGGTGCTGGCATAAAATCAAAGTACTGAAAGTACTGGAAAGCGCTAAGCATATTGATTCGAAATTTATCAGAATTACTTTGAATTTAAATTTCCTGTTGTATTGAATTTAAGCAATATGTTGACAGTGCGACAGCGCTTAGGCGAGCACAGTTATTTGGTACATAATCAAATATGTTAGTCCTGAAAACTTCCCGTTGGATTATGAAATTCAACATTGTCTTATGCCTTTTTTTTCTTCTGTCAAAAAATCAATCATTATCATATACATGAAATTGCAAAAAGATGTTTCTCCGTGTAAAAATATTTTCTTTACCCATCGCCTTGTAGGAATCTAATAGAGGTAATATTTGCGTGTAAATTTATTTATTGGAAGGGAGATGGTAATTGAGTTTTCCGATGAAACTTAGAGTTTAAATGTAGCGATACAATTGCTGGAAAATGTATATTTTGAAATAAATGTGAACACTTGAAAATGTCGCTAAAATTCCTCTCATTTGTGTGCAACACTGAAAGCTAAAATCTTCTGGGGATCATTTTTAATAAAAAATTCATTCCGCGTTTACGATTGTTTAAAATTGAAGATTGGCATCATGTTTGTAACATCGTCATGTTACAAAACTGTAGATGAAATGAACATCTGTAGAATTAACACCCTTTTTGTCAGATACATTTAACAGGTAAATAAACATTTGAGTATAAAACTATTATATTTATCTTTCGATGCTATCCTTTAATCTCTGATTTTCAAATACATGTACATGATTTATGGCGTATATGCTGTAACATTTGTGTTGATATCACAATATGATTTACTCATTTGTAATTATTATACTTTCATGTTAAATACTAAAATCTGATTGGTTTAGACGCACTTAACAATCTGTTCTATTACCCCCAGCCTTAGCAACACACGTGACAACTTGTAACACAACGGTAATGCCACATGCGTGGAAATTATGCGCGTACGGTTCACCGTAGAATTCTCAAAACGTCAGTTGCGCGTTTGAAAGAACCGGAATAAACTTGACGTCAATAAAAGCTTGCGTCCGATGTAGCTCACATGAAAACAACAAACGACAGACGAAACATGATTGCGAGTGCAGAAATAACGAAACTTTAGATGATAAAGGACTCGTAGAGTATCAAATAAACAATAAAGAGGTCAGTAAATCTTTTTCGAAAAAGCGGGGAGTTTCAAAGATTTCTAAACGTGAACGAAAAGGCGATCGACGATTTGTATTACTGACATTCAAGAGACCAAGAAAGAAAATATATGCAAGTATTAATCTCAAGTATTATTAAATCTTCATGAAGATATACAACATTATTTTATTCTGTTTTTATTTAGTCTTCATTAAGAATTGGCAACACAGCTGAGGCACATTTTTACATAAACTATTTCTTCCTTATAGTTTCCTACTTCAAGTATTAAACTGTTTGCTTAACATTACATTAGCCCTTTTTCTGTCCATTGCTAAGAACGTTAATTAAAGTTTTAGCATTTTTCACCATATCCTGCACACTACACACACAATTTTAAAGCACAATATTCCGAGAAATAAGTTTTACCATTTGAATGGAAACACAACCACCACATGCCCTACATGCCTGTACAGCCACAGAAACTGCCTTTCCTTTCGAATTATTTACATAATGTTTTACTCATATCATTCAAGTATAGAGTACAAGACCTTAAAAAGACAGTCCATGAATCCATTGCAGTCTGTTACTAATTGATACTTAGATGCGAAAATCAACTTCACTGATAGCTCTCAGCATGGTGCAAGGTGTTAAAAGGAAGGCTTGTTTTAATTACATTGCCTGAAGTAAGGGTCTAGATGAAAAAAATAATAGTTTATATGGATATAAGTTATATTAAAGAACACACCATACTAGTATTATGTAAGTAGTAAATTGTTAATCAATTTTATATTTTTTTTAATACTGAATACTAGTAACCCACTTCCAGTTTGAGATTTACAGCTGTATAAAACTTAATTATTAAAATCCCATCTGAGTTTTAAATTATGTATTTATTCAATCACTATATGTACATATAAATGATAAATGATAAACTGCTTTTAATTAAGTATTTGTGCAATAGATTCAGCAATTATTAGCTACATGATACAAAAGTAGTATGTGTCGACATGATTTAAATGAACTACATGTATAGAGAAGAGCATGATAAGAACTGCTTTTATCTGCTAAATGTGGAATATCCCTTTACCTTACTGATTGCTTCCTATTCTTAGAAATACACGTAACGCAGTAGTACACTAAAATAGCAGGAAGAGAGTCAGGGATTTCCAGTTGCATATTTTTAGAATAACAAGAGGAGTTATCTAAGTTGCTTATAGTGGCGCTGGATCGCGAACGGAAGTCGATTTACGCTGACAGAAAGCGCTTTGCGCTGCGCTTAGCGCTTAAAAAGATCTCTCACTGCAATGAGTGCCGCATTTAAGTATATATAAATTTTCAGCTCTCCAACAAAAAGTGGTGGTGTCACCATAAGAGTGGAAAATTATCAAAAGGGCATTAAATACTTTATATAGTAGAAATTGGGTTGCTTCAAAAAAGAATCAATCCGTTAGAGAGTTGGAACAGTTTAATTTTTTTTTAGTAAATTGTTCCACGGTTTTGAGAGTGTTATCTGTTTCAACTTACTCCAACACATCCTAATCTGAAAAGTATGCATTTGAAATGCATTGATAAAAAAAATCACATTGTAGATAAATACTATGTTGAGCTTTATATTTCTTTATTTAGGGTTGTGGATTTCATAGCACCAAACATTAATAAGCTTCAAAAAGCAAGATTTAAAATAGGATAATGAAAAAGCCCCTATTCCATGAGATGAA
>NW_026939889.1:0-9455 GCF_032062105.1 Saccostrea cuccullata
GAACAAAAACGAAAGTAGCCCGTCACCGCATCAGAATTATCCAAGTCTTTAATGAGTGCGTTTCATAATTTCGATTGTCGGATACTCTTTTAAAGTTGATATTCAAAATTTTGTAATTAATTACAGACAAAAAGACCAGTTCTTCACTACCAGCGTACTCATTAAGTTTGTTGAGCTTAAATTTTAACATTAGAAATAAAATACACGCGAGTGACCCGGAATAGGCGACTCCACTGTATCATTTCGAGTTTCCTCAGATTGCTTGCTAAGTTTGTACATTTCGGCTATTTAATCCTATATCGGGGGTTGGTCTATTAAAGTTCAACAACACAACACTTTTATTTGGATTAAACTGATTAGAAAATGAAAAGAAATGCGCCTACTGTGTAACGATTGTTACAACTGTATTTTGACTATATGATCAAGTGAACATGGTGAAACAAAAAAAAAAAAAATCTTCTATAGGTCCAGTTCAATTTCTTGATAATAGCTATATATCCAAAATTTTACTATATTATACAGTTATGGAATGGGTACGAGGGAAATAGCAAATTTATGGTTCCCCAAGGGAGGAAAAATAGTTTCCAGATGCTAGAAATAAATTTGCTATTTCCCGAGTTCCCATTCCATAACTGTTTTATTACACTGAAACAAGGCGATTTACTTTTTTTTTTACCAGATATTGCAACGTTAAAAAAACAAAAGTAGAGGCATAATTACAAATGCATGTGGTTGAACACTTTGTATGATAGGTAATGCATCGTGCCCTAAAACAAATTAATTATTTCTAAAAAGTATTTCACTGACATTTTGAAGAATTATCGTCGTCTTCATTTTGCTAAATAAAATAATTGCATTAGATTATTAATTTTTACTAGTGTACTCTAAAGCACTCTGTCGTACAAGCGTACTCTGTTTAGAATGACTGCAGTTTATATGCACCATACATGCTAAAGTGTAAGTTTTTGTTTTGCTTAAAAAATATTTCATTTTATTGAGAAAAAAAAAAGTTTAATTAAATATCGAAATCTGACTCTGATCATTTTTTAAAAAGCTTTATTATACCTCTACTGTAATTACTCTATATAAAATTAATACCATAAAACTGCGTAATTCCATGAGAAGAGACTACTGTACTACCCTCAACTGAAGACTACTCCCTGGAAAATCAGAGCTACTTCTGGGACTACTCCCTCATGAATATTTATAAGCAATTTTAGCCAATCAAAGAGTTCAGTAGGCAGAGCGTTCAACATTTTCAAGGAATCTTGAGTCTGTGACGTCTTTTTATTAGCAATGTAACTATGACGTCAAAACATTTCGACATGCTATGCCTAAATCATACTTAAATTTATCGTATTTGCATTAAATCATGAATGTTACGTTATTTTCAAGTCAAAATATTGCTATAAACCAAATACTTGAAATATTTAAATATTAGTTTATGTTATGTTTAAACAATTTTTATGGTCATAAATAAATATATATTTTTGATCCGAAGAGTAGTATCACATCGAGTTGACAGGCGCGGATCATCAGATCTCACGAGACGTGAAGCGTCGAGTGTGATCTGATGATCCGCGCCTGTCAACTCGATGTGATACTACTCTTCGGATCAAGTTACTGTTATAATGATAAATTTATTATATACCCTTATAGCTAGCTAAATCTAACAGAATAAAACTGAAGAGATCAATTGTATAATATTTATCCATAAAACAAAGCATAATAATAAGGGACTTTTTAACGCGCAAGGAAAATAACGTCATGTTTTTGCGTACTACGTCATCAGTTTCAGAGAATGGTGATATGGATTCAGAAAACCAGTGTGGTGATCCAGAAAATCGGATCAAACTCTGTAAAATTAACAGTAACAAAATCAAGGAAATTGATGGGTATATAATAAATAATCTTATTGCATTTAATTACCATATTTTGCTAACATACTGTGAAGAACTCTATCGTACTTAAGCGTACTCTGTTTAGTAGTACCCCATACTTTGTACAGTAATTTTTCAGTGTAAAAGGCACATTTTAAAGTTTAAACAATTCTATTCTCTCAGACAAACAAAACTTACAATGTAAGTTAACAAAACTTACAATGTAAGTTTTGTTTATCTGAGAGAATAGAAAAACAATTAAGAGTTGAAAGAACAAGGTTCACTTTTGCCTTATTTGGCCCTGTGATTTTCTGAAAAACTGAAACTGCATAATTTTAGTTAACATTTGCATTAAATATATTTTAGATCTTCGGTGACTGTGTATCAATAAAAAATGACGTCATATTCTTGCTAGTCAGTGCATTATGACGTCACGAAATGCGTCAATTTCCTCATATTCTGAAAAAGTGTTCAAAAACGGCCAATTTCTAAAGCTATTTCTTGATATTTGATATAGAGCACACTCTCTGATCTAAAATATGCAACTAGTAAATGATAGAACTGTTTCTGAGGATTAATGGACATGTTTTGTTTTTTAGATCAGAGAGTGCACTCATATTTTTCTTCACTGAAAGTACTCAATTTTACCTGTTTACATAAAAATTCAAGAACATTGCAATTTCAAAGAGCCAGTTCTCCGAGACCTGGACTTTTAGCATAAAGATTTTAATAGGATATGAATGTTCCAATTCTCCACGTTACTTTAAAGCTTCAAATAGAGAATCAAGTGTTAATAAATCAATTAGTATATCTACAGGGCCATTTTATGTGTAAAGTGAACCGACTTCTTTCCAGAAAGACATCATTGCAGTCAGTCCACAATTAATGATATCCAATGGAATTTTTAAGGGTTCCAACGGCTGATGTTGACTCAGAAATTCTTATCAGACAAATGTCGTGAGGATGACTGCCATAAAAAAAGTTTAATGGACCTCAGTTTCTTTTCTCATTAAATAAGTAATTATATACTAGAGCAAGATGGTGACATCAAAATTCAATTTTAAGAAATTTTAAACATTTAATTAAGATTTGAAAATTATATGGAAAGGGGTTGAAATACTGGGAGATTTTTCTCACTAGAAGAGTCAAAATATTTTGAGAACAGTCAACTAAGTAAACTTTGTCTAAATTGTTTTGTTAAACTTCTCATTCGATTCTCGAAAAAAAAGTACATCGGTGAATCGAGGTTTAATTTGAATTTTATTTCCGGCAGGTTGGAGCCAGACTATGAAAAAAAAATTACAAACTATGGTGAATTGAGGTTTAATATTAACTTTTTATATTCGGCAGGGTGGAGCCAGATGAAGATGATGATGTCATTGTGACCTCGGTGAAGAGAGCGCGGAAATTCGGACCCCAGACATCAACTCTCAATTGTACGTACTCTTCACGTAATCTGGATAATTTCATGTTTTTTTTTTATTCCACTTTATCTTGCCTTCTAGCAAATTTGTTGCAGGAAAATTTTGAAAAGTCAAATAATATGTTACCAAGAATTTGATTGATTTTTTTTTTATCTATATATCTCTATTGAGATATGAACACATTAAGAGTACCGTATATACTCGCCTATAAGTCGGATTTTTGGGAGTTAATTAATTTCTGGTCCAAAACTCTAGGTCTGACTTATAGGCGAGCTATAAAATGAATGATATTATATGAGGTCAGTCTCTATGATATAAGCTTATTAAATACGACTGACTTATAGGCGGACCGACTTATAGGCGAGTATATACGGTAGATACTGTCTATTTTCAGACATTAAGTAACACATTCATTATAGATGGTGCATGTTTATTTTCAGATCTGAACACATTAATTGCCAATCCCTATCAGAAGATGGCAGACTGGTTTTCAAGAATGAAGGCTTGGTCAGAGCATTATTTCTTTAAGAAGGCTCCCAATGGGGAGAAGCCCAATGGGGAGTCCAGGACAGGGGCACCTGGGGGTCAACTGGGTCAAGGTCAACCGGTCACCTCAAGAGTTAGTGCCACAATTGACAGGTTCAAGGCACCAGGGGATGGAGTGAAGAAGTCAGGTTTCCAGACAACCAATGGGAATGATCAGCCAGTTCGTAATACCCTTGCCAGGGCATCAGAAGGGGTGCAGACACAGGTCAAGGTCAAATTTAACCATTAGATTTTCACAGTTACACTTTACGAAAAATATCTTATAGTGAATAAAATCATATTTAATCAAAGAAATAATTCTTGTAAAAAATGTTTTTATCTCTTATTCAGTCTGACAACAGATCAGGTAGAAAATCAACATTTCACCCCGCCCCCACCATCCAGACGACTTCTGTCACCACCCCCTCATCATCTCAGTCAACACAGACCACTACCTCAGTCCAGACAGACCACTCAGGTAAGTCAATCCACTCCTCATAGATCCTCCACACAGACCACTACCTCAGTCCAGACAGACCACTCAGGTAAGTCAATCCACTCCTCATAGATCCACCTCACAGACCACTCAGGTAAGTCAATCCACTCCTCATAGATCCTCCACACAGAACACTCAGGTAAGTCAATCCACTCCTTATAGATCCTCCACACAGACCACTACCTCAGTCCAGACAGACCACTCAGGTGAGTCAATCCACTCCTCATAGATCCACCACACAGACCACTACCTCAGTCCAGACAGACCACTCAGGTAAGTCAGTCCACTCCTTATAGATCCTCCAGACAGACCACTCAGGTAAGTCAATCCACTCCTCATAGATCCACCACACAGACCTCTACCTCAGTCCAGACAGACCACTCAGGTAAGTCAATCCACTCCTCATAGATCCTCCACATAGTAGACCCCACCTCCCCACTTACGATCACTTTAGATTAGTGTTGGCAACGAGTACCCGGTTAACCGGTTAACCGTCGAACGTTGCGAGTATCGGTTAGTAAAACTGCTATTCGGTTACTCGGAGAAAATAAATTCTACATAGTAAAGACATAGAAAATGAATGTTTTAAAATTTATAAATGTATACTAACTTACACATTTCCCTAATTTTAGATACCGTTAGACTTGATCTAGTGTATGGTTGTAGTGAATCAAATTGTTTTGATTAGTTTTCACAGTTTATATAATTGATAGCTTTGATTGCTTGGGGTATACATATTTTGAAGGCCTGAGTTATAATTACCTCATTTGATAATTTAACGAGATGCCGCCGCAGACATAATAAGCTTGGAGTTGTAACAAAAGAACAGCTGATTCAAAATCTGTTAAATCACCTAAGCTTAAATTATTCGGAAACCAGCGATTTACTGGACACTCCACATATCAACTATTAATTATGGAGTATGTAAATAATTATTCTCCTTGATTGCGACATACTAAGTATTTCGGGGGCTGAAACATAAAGTGTAAAATGGTGATTGACGATGATGTATGTATTTGTCTTTGTGTGTCGAATTCCATATTAATTTTCTTTATTTTAAAATCGTAAATCTTTGACGATATCGTATGTGTGTATTGTAAATATAATGTCTCTATACAGTATATTTGTGCATTACTACTACCGATAAGTATAGAATAAGATAAATAATAGATATTGATACTTTTACCAAAAATCATACGAGTAACCGGGTACTCGATCGGAAGATGAAGCGAGTAACCGGTTACTAAAAATCGTCCGATTTGCCAAAACTACTTTAGATATTGAAAATTCTTTGAAAAAAAAAAAAATAATTGATAGCATAATTAAAAAGTGTACTGATGAAATTGAAGCAAAGATTTGCTTATTCAGTCAGGCTTACAGATTTATTATGCCCCCCTTCGAAGAAGGGAGGGCATATTGCTTTGCTGCTGTCTGTCGGTCCGTCGGTCGGTCTGTCGGTCGGTCTGTCGGTCCACTTAGTTTCCGTCCATTTCCTTCGCAACCGTTGCACATACTGAAATGAAATTTGGTATACAGATATATCACATGAATATCTAGGTCAAGTTCTGTTATGGGTACGGTCACACCATTTTTGACAGAGTTATGCCCCTTGGACTTAGAAAAATTCCAATTATTTGCAGTTTCCGTTCATTTTCTTTGCAACCGTTGCACATACTGAAATGAAATTTGGTATACAGATATATCACATGAATATCTAAGTCAAGTTCTGTTATGGCTACAATCGCACCATTTTTGACAGAGTTATGCCCCTTGGACTTAGAAAAATTCCAATTATTTGCAGTTTCCTTTCATTTTCTTTGCAACCGTTGCACATACTGAAATGAAATTTGGTATACAAATATATCACATGAATATCTAGGTTAAGTTCTGTTTTGGGTACAATCGCACCATTTTTGACAGAGTTATGCCCCCTGAACTCAGAAAAATTTCAATTATTTGCAGTTTCCATTCATTTCCTTTGCAACCGTTGCACATACTGAAATGAAATTTGGTATACAGATATATCACATGAATATCTAGGTCAAGTTCTGTTTTGGGTACAATCACACAATTTCTGACATAGTTATGCCCCTTGGACTTAGAAAAATTCCAATTATTTGAAGTTTCCGTTCATTTTCTTCACAACCGTTGCAAATACTGAGATGAAATTCAGTATATAGATTTATCAGATGAATATCTAGATTACATTCTGTTTTGGGTACCATTGCACTATTTTTGACAGATTTATGCCCCTTGGACTTACAAAAAAATTCCAATTATTTGCAGTTTCCTTTCATTTTGTTTGCAGAGGTTGCACATACTAAAATGAAATTTGGTATACAGATTTATCAGATGACTATCTTGGTCAAGTTCTGTTTTGGGTACATGTACAATCCTGCCATTTTTGACAGAGCTATGCCCTTTTGGACTTGGAAAAATTCCAATTTGGGGGGAGGGGGGGCATAAGTGTTTTACAAACATCTCTTGTTTTGTTTGAATTTTCTGTTCTATATTTAGATATTTGGCACAGGATAAGAGATTTAGACACTGTACAACCAAAACGCCATGAAGACAGATTATTGTTCACCCGTCCACCTCGACAGAAGTTTACAGCTCTAGAGGTATTCAGTTTACTGCTCTAAAACAGGCTTAAAAGTTTAAAAGTCTGCATGTAAATACAGTAAAACAGGATTGTAAATTTACAGCTCTGCATGTACTCTCAGTCCTTTGATGTTTTTAGCTCACCTCGACGAAGTCGAGATGAGCTTATGCTATACCCCCGGCGTTGGCGTCGGCGAAGTCGAGATGAGCTTATGCTATACCCCCGGCGTTGGCATCGGCGTCCCAGGTTAAAGTTTTAGGAGCAAGTCCATTCCCAAGTAACTATAAGCCCTATCTGATCCAAACTTGCATGGATGTTGCATCTAGGGATGTACACTACCAGACTTGCTTTGGATGCTGGATCTGACCTACATTTTCTAGATGAGTGACCAAGTTAAAGTTTTTGGAGCAGGTTAAAGTTTTTGGAGCAGGTCCATTCCCAAGGAATTATTAGTCCTACCCAGACCAAACTTGCATGGATGATGCATCTAGGAATGTATACTACCAGACTTGCTTCGGATGCTGGATCTGACCTACATTTTCCAGATGAGTGACCAGGTTAAAGTTTTTGGAGCAGGTCTATTCCCAAGGAACTATAAGCCCTACCTGAACCAAACTTGCATGGATGATGCATCTAGGGATGTACAATACCAGACTTGCTTCGGATGCTGAATCTGACCTACATTGTCTAGATGAGTAACCAGGTTAAACTTATTGGAGTAGGTCCATTCCACAGTAACTATAAGCCCTATTTGGACCAAACTTGCATGGATGATGCATCTGGGGATGGACACTACCAGACTTGCTTCGGATGCTGGATCTGACCTACATTTTCATTCCCAAGGAACTATGAGCTCTATTTGGACCAAACTTGCATGGATGATGTATCTAGGGATGGACACTACCAGACTTGCTTGGGATGCTGGATCTGACCTACATTTTCATTCCCAAGTAACTATAAGCCCTACCTGAACCAAACTTGCATGGATGATGCATCTAGGGATGGACACTACCAGGCTTGCTTCAGATGCTGGATCTGACTTACATTTTCATTCCCAAGTAACTATAAGCCCTACCTGAACCAAACTTGCATGGATGATGCATCTAGGGATGGACACTTCCAGACTTGCTTCGGATGCTGGATCAGACCTACATTTTCATTTCAAAGTAACTATAAGCCCTACCTGAACCAAACTTGCATGGATGATGCATCTAGGGATGGACACTACCAGACTTGCTTGGGATGCTGGATCTGACCTACATTTTCATTCCCAAGTAACTATGACCCCTACCTGAAGCAAACTTGCATGGATGATGTATCTAGGGATGGACACTACCAGACTTGCTTCGGATGCTGGATCTGACCTACATTTTTCATTCCCAAGTAACTGTAAGCCCTAGCTAAACCAAACTTGCATCGATGATGTATCTTAGGATGGACACTACCAGGCTTGCTTCGGATGCTGGATCTGACCTACATTTTCATTCCCAAGTAACTATAAGCCCTAGCTAAACCAAACTTGCATGGATGATGCATCTTAGGATGGACACTATTAGACTTGCTTGGGATGCTGGATCCGACCTATATTTTCCATACAAGAGCCCAGGTTAAAGTTTTGGGAACAGATCAATCCGAATGAACTTGAAGTCTTTGATATCTGCAGTTTTAACAGTTATGAATATTTGTTTACACAATACATGTTTTTCACACTAGATGCATAGAAATGTGTATATACCATGTAGAGGGTTAAGCATAACTTGCAAGAATATTGTTGTTGGGATGAATACTTAATATTAAGAAAATATGATGTAGGATTTGCATTACTTAAACTGATAACATTCCTCGAGGTGAGCTTCGTAATCTTTGATTACCTATGTTTTTAGTGTAGTGTGTATAATTGTCTCATTACCCTCAGTCCTTTTGATTTTTATTTTTTGTGTGTGTTAGTCTGTCTCATTACCCTCAGTCCTTTGATTTTTATTTTTCTGTAGTGTGTTAGTCTGTCTCAGTACCCTCAGTCCTTTGATTTTTTTCTGTAGTGTGTTAGTCTGTCTCAGTACCCTCAGTCCTTTGTTTTTTCTGTAGTGTGTTTGTCTGTCTCAGTACCCTCAGTCCTTTGTTTTTTCTGAAGTGTGTTAGTCTGTCTCAGTACCCTCAGTCCCTTGTTTTTTCTGTAGTGTGTTAGTCTGTCTCAGTACCCTCAGTCCTTTGATTTTTATTTTTTGTGTGTGTTAGTCTGTCTCAGTACCCTAGGTCCTTTGTTTTTTCTGTAGTGTGTTTGTCTGTCTCAGTACCCTCAGTCCTTTGTTTTTTCTGTAGTGTGTTAGTCTGTCTCAGTACCCTCAGTCCTTTGTTTTTTCTGTAGTGTGTTAGTCTGTCTCGGTACCCTCAGTCCTTTGATTTTTATTTTTCTGTAGTGTGTTAGTCTGTCTCAGTACCCTCAGTCCTTCGTTTTTTATGTAGTGTGTTAGTCTGTCTCGGTACCCTCAGTCCTTTGATTTTTATTTTTCTGTAGTGTGTTAGTCTGT
>NW_026939890.1:0-96002 GCF_032062105.1 Saccostrea cuccullata
ATCATTTTCTGATATCAAAAAATCAAATTTATGATATCAGAAAATCATTTTCTGATATCAAAAAAGAATGAAGAATTTTTGATATCAATAAATACATTTTCTGATATCAAAAAATAGATTTTGTGATATCAGAAAATAAACAAGATTTTCTGATATCGGAGTTTGAATTTCTGATATCAGAAAATGATTTTTTGATATCAGGAATTCGATTCTTTGATATCAGAAAATGATTTTCTGATATCAAATAATGACAAGTATTTTCTGATATCAAAAACTCGATTTTTTGATATCAGAAAATAAGATCCAAATAAAATTATGATCGACTTAATGAATGCTCCCTGTGATGCAACACTCAGCTTCCCGCCACAAAGTTCGATGTCGTTTACCTTTGAGTATGTTTTAAAGAAGGCTAAAATATATTTTTGAATTATTATGGCAAATTCATTGTTTTCTTCAATGGTTGGGACTGCTTTAAATGCCCTCAGAAGTGAACTGAATAACGCAAACGATATCGATGATGAAGCTGAAGAGGTGCCGGCAGTAAGAACAGAGGAAAACGGCGTCGGCGGTGAAGCACTGTACAGACGTACAGTGAGTGCCTTCAACCAACGCCAATCAGGTAAATTAAATGATATATTATTATTAGCCTATTCATGAGGTATATATGTATGATAAAAAAAAAATTCCAGACTCTCATACACGCCCGCCCATGCTTTTGATTATTCTGATCGGGGTCGTTATTCAACTAGCCATAAATTTCAAACATTTTTCCCTCAAGCTGTCAATTGAGGGTTTTGTATTAGTCTTAATCTAAACACAAGGTATGTTATAAGTAAGTAAGTAATATTTTATTATAGTGATTTGTGCTTATACCGAGATTCCTTCGACTCTAACCCCCGCTTTTATAAGAGAGATATGACATTAGGGGTTAGAGTCAGAGGAAACTCGGATTACAGACCTAGAAGTCACTTTTAGCAATATTTGTACATTTTAAATGTTGTTTTTTTTTATATTTTACAATTTTATGTGGAAAAACAACATTACATGCGTGTGGTTTTTCTTTGTCCTATATTATTGGATTAATAAATGAAATTCAAAATTAGATGTGGGAATTATAGTGGTAATATTTAATTAAAACATTAAATTTGTTATTATCAAAGACCTCTGGTTCCGGAAGATGGTTGAGACTTCATGGTATAAGAGATTTTATAGAAACCCATTAGTACCACCTAGGGTGCGTTCAACGACATAGCTGCTTCATAGCCGTTACGTCGAGCTACGCTGTAAATTTAAATACATATTTTCGCCTGAAATAAACTTTATTTGATCCAGTTATAAGTTTTTGCTGACATATCTTTATTTGAAATCTAAAATTGCTGAAATTTATGTACTTTTCATATTAAAGGAAACACCAGTTCAAAGAGAAAAAGAGGAAGACCCTCCAGACGAGTTCATATTGATTTCTATCTTTTGCATGACGAAGTGGACGTTCTTCCAGCCCCAGTGGAACAAAAGGGAGCTGGAAAGAATTGGACTTGGTAGGCAAACTGAATAGACGAAAAAATGTTTGGTTAAATTTTGTAAAGTCCAAAAAGAAAAAAAAACACTAAAGACATAAAAATGATAAAAGGGGGCAAGTGGAAATCTTTCCAACTAAAAAATTTGACCTTTAAAGGTTTTTCAAGGTAATGATTACTGAGAAAATCGGTAACTCTAAAATAGGGCAATTAAAACACCTGAAATAAGCAAGTTAGCTTCATACATATATACATGTATCTTTAAAAATAGAATACTTGTATGACAGAAGGCATTTTATTTTTTTATATAAGTATACTCATTAAAAAATTTTTTCCAGGAAATCCAAAGAACTCATCAAAATATATTTCGAGGTCTCTGTCTCTTGCTCAACTCAAAAACCATATTTGTCAGCAATATCCAAGTAAGTTTATATTGTGTAAAATTGTTTAAAGATGATATCTGCTGATAATTTTTTTTCAATGTTAACATTTTGTTTTCAGAGCTTGAACCATCAAGACTTATTCCCAATACAATGGTTGTCATTATGGATTTTTATTTTACAAGAACAATGTGATATTCTGATTTATAAATTTGCCACTTCATTATGTTTTTATGCGACTAGCCGTTTTTAGCTCACCTGGGCCAAAGGCTCAAGTGAGATTTTCTGATCACATTTTGTTCGCTGTCCGTCTAGCTGTCCGTCTGTCTGTCTGTCTCTCTGTAAACTTTTCACATTTTCTATTTTTTTCAAGAACCACTGGGCCAATTTCAACCAAACTTGCCACAAAGCATCCTTGGTTGAAGGGAAACAGTCTATAAAAATCATCTTCTCAAGAATAGCAAAGCCATGATTGGTCATGGGACTACTTTTCAATAATAAACCAATTTCTGCTTTTTCCTAGCCATAGTGCTCAGGTGAGCCATCCAATAATACCAAGGTCAATGACCCTGTGACCTTGACTGTGACCTATGTGTAAAAAATAGCTTATTTGATCTTTAACCACAACTTTTGAACCATAGAAGATAAAGACTTCATAATTGGTATGCATACTCTTCTAATCAAGTTCTTTTAAATGAGTAAAACAACACCAAGCCCAATGACCTTGACTGTGACTTTTTGCAAAAAATAGCTTTCTTGAATCTTAACCATAACTTAGTTTTGAACCATGAAAGATTAAAACCTTGTCTTTGGTATGCATACTTCACTAATCAAGTTCTTTCAAATTATATCAATGACAAGGTCAATGATTTTGTGACCTTGACATTGACATACTCGCTAAAGACTTTTTTTCAAACTTTGTTGTCACAGAGTGCACGTACAGTGTTTCACAAACAACACATCTTGTTTATTTATAGTTTGGTTACCGATCCGCTAACCAGATTTTTTTTTTTTTGACTTGTAGGAAAATAACATTTTTCAAATTTTTTTCTGTACAGACGGACATAAATTAAAAAGAAATCAGATGACTGCAAACTAAAAAATATTGAAATGAACACTAAAAAATAGGTTTTATAATTGATAGTGTTTGGAATACACATTTGACTCCACTGAGGAGGAAAGTCTAACACTGTCTAACGGTAGTTTGTCACTTTGTGAATCATATTTAAGTGCATATCTACAGGGTGGTGACAAAAGTGAGTAAATTGAGGGCCATTTTGAATACTGATTGTAAACAAATCAAGCTAATTAAAAACCTACTTAATTACCTTTCTGTTGAGTTGTGTTTTGACTAGGGATGTCAACGAATATTCGAGTACTCGACTATCGTTCGATCATACCGACTATCGACTAAAATTTCTTTAGTCGGTTATTCGTTAAAAATGTGTTTCAAGGCAATTTATATATTTGCCCGTTTCATTTATTTACAGATCAATATTTTCATATGTAAAATTAAGGGTATGGTATAACTGTTCAAAGGAAATTATTTGTACGTCGATGTATGTTCGGCAAACATGTCTATTCAGAAAGAATATTAATTTCTAGTAAACCGCTATTACAAAATCGTAAATACATGTAAATCGGGGTCAGTTAATATGAGAGTATTTAAACCATGTTTTCTTTTTCTGATATTAATGTCATACAATCATTGATTGTTTGCACAAAATTTCATAATTTAAATTTATCCCAAGCTCTCGCTTTCTCTTTGTTTTTATAAGAGACGCGCTTTAATTGTTTACCTGTCAAAGATCATTGACGGACACTTAATAATTGGCTTCAATTATGGGGTACATGTACTACCGTTATGTAAAGAAAGAACAAATATGGGCATTTGATATCCTGCATTTAGATAAAACGTGCAGCTAATATGTTAATTTTTAAAATAAATACATTGGATACATATTGATGTACAGTTTTTATTGCACTAGAAATTCGTTGTACTAGTATAATGGGAATAGCGTAGGTTGAATATTGTAAACTTGTCTGTAAAAGACAAACAGTGAAACTGGTACGAAAAAATAATTAAAATTAAACGAATATTCGACTATCGTTCGACTAAAGCATCCGACTATTCGACTAAGCTGTCCGAGTAAAATTGACATCCCTAGTTTTGACTTAATATTTTGTTATATGGCCTTTTGATCTGATAAACTGAAGTCGTCGAGAAATCGTGGAAAATAAGTTCTGTATGTACATTAAAGGGATTGAAAGCCAGGCATGCTGAAGTACTGCTTTCAGATCATCAAATGTGTCAATATTCATCATGTCTTTTTACTTGATTTTTTAAGATGAGCCAAATATTTTCAATATTATTTATATCAGGAGATTGTGACAGCAATGGTATGGTTGGAATGTTGTTGTTTTCTTTCCAGGCTTTAGCTACATGTAGTAATTGAAGCATTTGGCTATGACTGGCCATGGGTTCTCATCTAACACATTAATGTATTTCTCACTATCTATATTTCCATCTACAAAAGTTAATTATAAGTAATACAACCCCACACCATTACTTTCAAGTTCCTGCCAGTGTGACGCTTTATAGGTGGCCAATGCACTCTGGGAGGTACTTCTCCCCTTTTGTTCTCCATACTTTAACAACTGCACAACCACTCACAGTTATGGCCATTTCATCACTGAATATGATCTTATTCCATTTTGGGCTACTGTCTGACTCCCAACTTAGTTTTCTTATATCATCAGTTCTGTCTTGATACCGCCTCAGAAACCTACATATTGTTGCTAGACTTATTGTCAATACTTTAGATGTTTCACTTTGTTTTAAACCACAGTCAATTAACTCCAAAAAATTGTTTTGTCTCCTCTCAGACCTCTGTCATTTCCTGTCGTTTGGTATCCATTGTAAACTAATGGCGGCCTTTCGGCAGTCGCCCTTTTCCTTCAGACGCTTGAAGCCATGTGAGGTGGTCCGATTGATAGAAACAGACACTGGTCGTACCAAAATTATTCTTATAAATGACAACAACTGTTGAAGCTCTGTATCAGTGTATTGAATACTTTATTTGCATCAGCACAGAATTAAAAATGGCGGAACATTTACTCACTTTTGTCACCAACCTGGAATACTAAATAAAAATTTAACAAAACTTGTGACCAAATTAATTTTATCTTAACTAGGCTACTGTATCTAGGCCTAATACATACCTGAAACATTTTCCCGAGGTGCAGAAAATGCATTTTCCTGTTGTGATGTTCGTTGATTTTCAATTTTCATTTCAATCTGGTCAATTAACGCGGAGATTGTGGAGTCAATGTCACGTTTATTGTTTTCTTCTAGATTCACAAGATTCAGGCAACGTTTAAGGATTTGTCTCTAGATCTGTCAAGACAATGTTACAATCAACATCGCCATTTTCAAAGCAACGGCTAGCACTCAAGATGGTTTTGTCCAATGCTCCTAAGAATGTCAGCAGTTCCATTATCAGCCATTTTGTAATCAAATATATTTTTCAGTTACCGCCAAGCTGCGGAAACAAAACGTTGCCCGAATTTAAAAATGTCCATAATATCTAGAACACTTATAAAATTCTTTCATAAAAAATATTTCTTTAAATAATAAATTAACAAATTTTAATGGAAAACAAATCTGGCATTGAAGTTCGGGATTTTAGAATTACAGTTCAAGGGAGTATTCATTATTTACATGAACATTCTTCGCCATTTTATTTATTTTCTGGATACTCAGAAAATATATTTTGTGATATCAAGAAATCATTTTGAATTTTTGATATCACAAAATCATTTTGTGATATCAGAAATTCGAATTTTTGATATCAAAAAATCATTTTGTGATATCAAAAAATCTGAATTCTGATATCAGAAAATGACTTATATTTTTTGATATCAAGAATTTGGAGAATTTTTGATATCAAAAATTACATTTTTTGATATCATAAAATCCCCAAGATTTTTTGATATCAAAAAATGATTAATTGATATCAGAAATTAGAATTCTTGATATCAAAAAATGATTTTGTGATATCAAATATTCTAATTTTTGATATCACAAAATCTTGATTATTTTCTGATATCAAAAAATATATTTTCTGATATCAGAAAATGATTTTTTGATATCAAGAATTCGAATTTGTGATACACAAATGAATTTTTGATATCAGAAAATACATTAAAAATATTAAAACGGCGCCTCATAGTTCTATGGGGGTTTCATATATCACGTGTGTATTCGTTCAAGCAAGACCTTTCTTGGGTATGAACAATTATTATACTTAAAGCGGATCTCTCACACCTGAATTTTTGTGATGTTTATAAATTTTTGACAGTTTTTCAATTTTTTTCAATTTCTTTTTTTCATTGTTTTTTACCCTTTGATATTATATATCTTTCAGATATTGAAGAGGATCCAACCTGCTATTCTCAAGAAAATGCTGTTTTAGTTTTTCTTTTGTCTATTTTTGTAAATTTAAATAAAAATTATGTTGATTTTATTTTTGCACAGAGTTAAACTCTGTGCTACATTCTGCATCATCACATACTATCCCCACGGCAAAGTACAAACCCTTCTTGAGGCCAGAGTGGACTCAAAAAGTAAAAGAGCTACACGACACAGAGCGCCAAATGCGAAGGATGTGGATAAATGAAGGTCGCCCTCGAGGAATGACACACGACTCTTACAAAAAATACAAACATGCGAAACGAAACTTCCGGAACGAACTCAACGACGAACATGATCGTTACATGTCAAGTGTTTTTAAGGATATAGATGAATCATCAGAGTGCGATGTTCGCCTTTTCTGGAAGTTAATCAGACGACTGAAACCACGTTCTTCTCGCACTTACCCTGTTATTGAATACAATGACGAACAGTTTGACGACCCTCCTGGCGTATCTCTCGCATTTGCAAAGCATTTCTCAGATATTTATAATGCCAAAGAAAATGCAAATTATTTTTCAGACTTTCTCACTTCAATTGAAAACCATTTTAGCGAACTCGAACGCATATCGAGATGAACAAATGATAGTTTCTCAGGAGGTCCCGCGACCGTTACGGAAATACAGACATTATTCGTAATCTCAAGCGCAGAAAAGCTCCTGGGGCCCGTTTCATCAAAAGTCGTAGATTTAAGCCTTAACTTAGGCGTACTTCCGGGGCTTACGCCAAGATTTAGTCGGGCGTAATTTGCGTTTCACCAACTGGCGTAAGTCTAGTCGTAAAAGATACGCTTAGTCGCAGGACTAAGTCCTTGACAACGCAGCATTGCGCAGGCGCAAAAACATAAACATTGTCCACTGTGTTCAAACATATATGAAGTATTGTAGTACGTCAAAGTACAGAATAACACAAATTATAGATTAATGAACACTTGCACTGATTGAAACATGCATGGATTGATAGGGTAATGTAGGAGATATGCATCTTATATAAGAAATCAATTTTAGTTTTTTACAATATTTCAATGATAAAAGTCATAAATTGAAAGTAAGAAAATGATTGTACACGTGCATGTATTTCTGAATTAAGCTAAACTATTTATATTGGAATTTTAATTACAGCCCCACCCCCCTTTCCGAAATTGAAACAGGTTAATGCCTTCGCCTTTAATAATAAATTTCATAATTCGATACATCCGACTCTACTGAAAAAATACTTGTAATTAAGGTAATTCCACCCTCCTATGATGTCATAGGTTTTTGAAAAAACTGTAATTAGTTTAAATTCATACCAAATACAACAATATCTCCTGGAAGAATGCTTTACAATAGGTGTAATGATAAATATTGTTAAGTTAAACAATTTTAAAAATGCATATTTCTATATTTAATCAATTATTCAATCTTTGAAAAATGTTGACAAGGGCAATAACTCCTTCTAAGGTCTCTTCATTTAGGCATTTGCTTTATTGTAAAATAGTTTTCCTGATATTCACAATTCAAAAGTATCTTTTAAGTAGGAAGTATGTAGGAACACTCAGTATCAGAATTATGCATTTTAACCAGTTTTTACATATTTTTCATAATACTGTTTACAAAAAATGTGCGATGTTTTTATGTTGACATACACTTCTGTTTATTTATGTTTCGCATCTTAAATAATATGGTGACCTATACATTTTTTGCAATAATTGGAATGTTTAAAGTATATTAAATGAAAATAAATACAGTTTTTGTACTTTGAACCTATAAAATTGTGAGGGTGGAAACACCTTAAGTTTGAGATATTTAAAAAAAAATTTTAAATTATTTTTATAAGAAATGTATACTTGCAAGCAAAAATAATGTATAAAAATGCAAACAGTTTACATATGTAAACATATTGATAAGATAGATTTTTTAAAAATCAATTTATAAAGAAATGTATACTTGCAAGCAAAAATAATGTATAAAAAGCATATGTACACTATATGCAAGCAAAAATAATGTATAAAAAGTTTACATATGTACACATATTGAACAAGAAATAAATTATACATAAATAAGGTACACGTAAGACAATCCTTTCTAAGTCTATTAATTTTTTGTCAATTCAGATGATTCATTATAATATTGTACGTGTTCATTAATTTAAATGGCACAAAGGTTCATAAAACAATTTCGAATACTAGACTGCAGGTTCATAAGATTATAGACAAAACAATCTTTACTATCTGCAGCTTATAATTTAAATGTACCGTTTTTCAAGTACGCAGAGAGAGAGAGAGAGAGAGAGAGAGAGGAAGAAAGAGATTTAAAAAGACTACAAAGGTATTATTACATAAATTCTCTGCATTCTTGTGTGATCTCTGGTTTTAAAATTAAGTTACAGTTAGTCTTTATTTTGTTTTTCATTAAAATGTAAGTTATGCATGAAATAAAAAAAAGTATATAAGTTATCCTATACGTGCTTTATATGCGCTCAGATTATCTGAGAGGATAATTTACTCTATCAGATGAAATCGTGAAAAAATAAAGATAGATGTCTTCTGCATCAATGATTGTCTGAGAAAAAAAATATTTTAAGGAATAATTCATTTCTTGAACTTAACTGTGTAATTATCACCGTATTACATCGATATAATAAAAGTAATATTTTCCCCATTTAAAAATCTCCTATTGTCTAATAGAGGAGACTTTAGGTTGCGTTTTAGATTCACCGGCGACTTCACTTGTCCCAGATACCTAGAAAAATAATTCTAAGTTATTGTAAGTTAAATGTAGAAAATTACTAGAGAAAGGATGATTATGCTTTTGAAACCGATGTTTTTTTCCCAAAAAATATTTTGGGGAAAAGATTATTTTTAATCAAAATAGACAATTTTAATGAATCTCCCTTACGAATATGATGACAGTATCCATGTTTTGCTATGTAAAACCCAAAATATGAGTCCGACCAAAGAGTAAATTAAGTCACAGTGGCAATATTTAATAAAGATTCTGTGAAGTGTCGCATTAAATTTCATTCAGTGGTAAGAGAGGAGTGGTGGATAAGAGATGGGCACCCAAAAGCGCAATAGACTGGCAGACTGACATGAAGCGGGAGTATAAATTTAAGGAATCACTCTCTAGTTAGCATGGTATCCAGAGACATCAACAATAGTGCGAAACATGGGATAATTTATGCATATAACGGGCGAAGATTTGCATGCATCTTAGGCCCCCTTAGCTCCTGACTTATTGACCTGCCTAATTTACATTCCGGCAGAATTATCAGGAAATTATAATTAACTCCGCTAACTTTCAAAGAGTATATCACAGTTCAGAGAAAAATTAGAAATGGAAATATATAGTTATATGTGTAGTCACTGTACTCGATTTACAATACCTTATACATACAATACAACAATTAAATGTGTGTGTGAATGCTTTGTCATAACGAAAGAAATGGTGGTCGAAGAAATCTCTAATAAGACAATCTTTTCTTCTGAGAAGAATTCTATTAAAATATGAAGCACATTATTACTTCAATCAACCCAAATGGTTGTAAACCCCCCCCCCCACACACACACTCACTTCATAGTATGTATAATTAAATAATAATGCAGTGTCTGTATTTAAAAAGAATTCTTAGAGCCGTACTTTTTCTTTGGAACTCGCTAAATTCTTTTAAAATCAGTAAAATTGCTTAATTTTAACTTTACGCCCGAACTTACGCCTACCCTTGAGTAGACGTAAAAGTTTGGCCTAAATTTAGTCAGGCGTAACGATACACTCTTTAATGAAACACAAATCTTCGTGCTAGTCCCGGCTTTACGCCGGCGTAGCGCTACGACTGGGCGTACGACCTTTGATGAAACGGGCCCCTGGTCTTGATCTCACTCAAAACGAACATCTAATCCATGGCGGTAAACAAGTAGCTAGATGCATTGCTCAACTCTTCAATGCAATTCTGGAAATCGGATATGTTCCATCCTGTTGGAAAAAAGACCTGATTGTTCCCATCTATAAAGGCAACAACAAACCTCGAAAATCTCCCGATAGTTAACGACCAATTGCTCTCCTCCCCTGTGCGTTTAAAGTTTTTGAAAAATTTATCCTCACCAGAATACAGTCAAACTTATTGCCATCAATATCTTTCCCATGCTCTCAGCAACAAGGCTTCCAAGAAAAACTTGGGTGTCTAACAGCTTCCTTTAATCTACAAGAAACTATCCATCACAATATTGAACAAAACAGCTCTGTTTATGTTGCCTTTTTAGATACACAGAAAGCTTTCGATACGGTATGGAGGCACGGTCTCATGTACAAACTTCACGAACTCGGGATATCGGGCACAATGTGGTCTTTGATAAATGACTGTCACTCCAATACACAATTTTCCGTTGTAGTAAACCAGACCAGCTCCCAGTGGTTTCGAGTATCCCAAGGCGTTCGACAGGGAGGCGTACTTTCGACTTTCTTTTACCTCGTATTCATTGATGGTTTACTATCAGAAATTCAAAATCTTAGCAAGAACATAGGAGTCTTCAATGTCCAAAGCTCAAACCCAACCCTAGCAGATGACATCTGTGTCATTGCTCTCACACCTCTTGAGCTTCAACGAGTTCTGGACAACATATTCCAATACTCAACACGCTGGCGATTTACATTTAACACCGCAAAATCCAACGTTCTCCTCTTCCACCAAAAGCGCTCAAATCCTGCTGACACTTTAAGCTTGCGTCTCGGCAATGAACGCATTGAATTTTCCAACTCGTACAATCATCTTGGAATTCTTTTAAGCTCCAACTTTGATCCTGGCGAAAGAACATCAAACGCTTGCAGGAAAGGACCGCAATCATATTTCGCACTTAAAGTTTCCGAACAGCTCAACCCCGTAACAGTGGCCAAAATGTACAAAAAAGTTGTCTTACCATCAGTTCTCTACGGAAGCGAATTATGGTGCGATCTTCGGACAAAAGACATAAGAACACTCAACGCATTCCAACATTTCGTTGTTAAACATGTTATGGGACTGCCCCATCATACAAGATCAGACATGTGCGAAAGCCTTCTAGGTCTCCTTCCAATTACAGCAGAGATTGACATTAAGAAGTTGCAATTCTTTGGTCGTCTCTGTGAACTCAACACAACTTACCTCACCAAGCGTATATTCATCATCCGTCTGTTCTCCTACCTCTTCAACGCTAGTACTAAACATTATGTGTTTATTCAGGACATAATTCCCATACTCCTGAAATACAACTTATACCACGTGTTAACTGGTTATCTCGAAAGTGGATTCTTCCCCAACAAGTCTCAATGGAAATCTTCAGTGAAATCTTCTGTCATCTCCTTTCACTCTGCCTCTAGGCGCAACCGAATGCTTGTCGACCCCGACTTTGCTAGATTCAACATTCTCTGCGCAAGCAAACCACCTGAGCATCTGTGGATCATCCCAAAAAATATCCAAGATATTGTTTTGTGCAAATTCATTGTCAAGCTATGGACCCTTTTAGATGTACTGCCGGAAACCTGCTGCCTCTGCGCAAAATCTTTCACAAATGTGTTCGAACACATTACTACGGCTTGCCCCGAAACATCTCTGTTTCGCGACGCCTGGTGGGAAACTGTGATTGAGGACTACGACATCTCACTAGGCGCCGAACTCTCAGGACTCCCTGGAAATGAATTATACTTGTTTCTGCTCGGTGCCAGATGTCTAACACCCTTACTTTCCGACCGTGATGCACCAGAACTCCATATTCTTAACTTTCGCTTTATAAGAGATGTGGCTGCGGTGTATCAAAGAAAGATAACATACTCGTAAATGGATACTTCTACCCCTGTGCACTAACTTTATTTTTTGCAAACATTTAAGACAATTTCTTCTTTTTCAAATTTAATTTTGCATTAATGTAAATATAAAGCACTTATATGATGTTATATTTTGTTCTTTCACTATGTATTCTTATATGTTCATGAATCTCCAATGGGAGGAAATAAAGAAAGAATGAATGATCCCCCCACCTCCCCCCGAACTGCGCATGGCTTACTTTTTCCCTAAGCGGGGGACACAAATTCTCTGAATTAGCTTGTTCTATGGGGTTTCATATATCACGTGTGTATTCGTTCAAGCAAGACCTTTCTTGGGTATGAACAATTATTATACTTAAAGCGGATCTCTCACACCTGAATTTTTGTGATGTTTATAAATTTTTGACAGTTTTTCAATTTTTTTCAATTTCTTTTTTTCATTGTTTTTACCCTTTGATATTATATATCTTTTCAGATATTGAAGAGGATCCAACCAGCTATTCTCAAGAAAATGCTGTTTTAGTTTTTCTTTTGTCTATTTTTGTAAATTTAAATAAAAATTATGTTGATTTTATTTTTAACTTTGTTGGTTATTATTTCAATATTTTATAACACTTAACTTTTAAGAGAAATTTAAAGCAATGGGCATTTAAAAAAATTGATATGAGGGATTTTAACAAAATAAATAAAATATTTCAAATATTTCTAAAAAATAAATTGAAATACTTTGGAACCATATTTTATGGGATATGGGGCCTATTATTAGAAACAAATGCATGCAACAAAAATCAGTTATACTTTACAGGTGTAGAGATCCTCCTTAAAATGTTTCCTGTATAAAGTTAAGAAGGTAAATTGACTACTTTTTCATAGTCAGAAAATTTCCACGCATAGGAAGCTAAACCCCGGGGTATAGTTTTTGCTATCCACCCCTCAGAAGATTTTCATGCAATTTTTGCCGCCAATTTTGATTTCAAGCGATAAATCAATAGACTCAGAAATTATAATATACATCAGTATAATAAAACGCTTATCCACTGGTTATGGGTGGGGTAGCTCTTTCATCTAGGCCTTGACAGGAACTATTCCCCTCGGGCAAGCCCTCAGGGAATATAGTTCCTGTCGCGGGTTGCATAAAAGAGCTATCCCACTCACAAACAGTGGATAACCCTTGGACATTGACTTGAAATTTGACCTTCTTTTGAAATATCCTAACCTTGTCCATAACTTTGAATGCTTGGTGTTAGGGCTTTCATTTTTCAAAATGTATGGATGTGACATGACCTCCCCCATATGTCCCTGGGCATGAATAATTTTGACCATTTGTTTTTGATGTTTGGATTACGGTAACCGTATTATGTTTCATGTTAACACGTAGGGACAGATTATGCAACAAAACGGTTGGTACTACGACAATTTCTTTTTCATCAGGTACATGTATACAGAAAAAACCTATTGATATTACAGGTAAATCTGTTAACCGATTTAGAGGACAAGGGCACAATCTTTACTTATGGTTAGCATATTTTTTTTCACTAAAAATATTTTATTTCCATGTTTAAAGGTTAATTTCCTTATTTAAAATGTTGAATTTCCGATTGATTTAAATAAAGAAATAAATGTTATAATTTGAAAGCCTTACTCTTCCTGCCTTAAAGGACCATGGTTCTTAATGATGGTACATGTACATTGATAGTCGTGACTGATCAGGTATTTACATGTATGTTTTATTTTTACGTCTTAGATCGCGATCTTTGATCATTGTAACGTGGAATGAGCCAGGCTTTCCTTTTCAAATCAAAACAAGAATTTCTTCAAAGAAAACAAGAATTTATTTACACACACAAAAAAAATAGAAATAAAGAAAAGACAATTAACAAATAAATCACGCAATCACACACACACACACACACACACACTCACTCAAATGATCGTAACCCAAAAAAAATGTTATTTACAATGATAAAAAAAATGATCAAAAGATGTTTAAACAGCTGTATCAACTATCAACACGTGTTCTCAAAAACTCAAACCAATTTAGAACTCAATTTCAATCATTACTAGTATTGTCCATCCATACGACAGTCTCAATCAAGTCCAACACTGTCCTTAAACCTCCCAAGCCTCCGGGGCTGTAGTCCCAGACTGTGGTTGGGATCAATGTTCACAAGTACTGGAGATTCCCGCGACTAAGTCGTAGACATCATCATCGACGTCGTCTTCATCAACATCATTGTCATCATCGTCATCGACACCATCATCAACATCACCGACATCATCGTCGTCATCATCAGATCATCGACATCATCGTCGTCATCATGACATCAGTTACCACGAACACCTCAGCATGGTGCTAAAATATTAACTTTCCTTTATCAGTAAAATAATTATGTACTCTACATATGGCAATACTATAATATAATTATACTGGCTTTAATTAATAAGCATATAATTATCTTGAGTTCAATATAACATAACACTTAAATGCTTTCAATATCTTCAGTTTGTTTACAGTTGACATAGATACAAAATGGCTGACAATACTTCCGGTAACTTACTTCCGCTCAGACATTTAAATGAAAAAGTAATACGCATGTACAGCGAACAAAAATACAATAAAATAAAGAAACAGGCTGTTCTTTAAATGTATAGAATTACACTAACAGCGATAAAACTTCTGACGAGAAAACCTATTCAAACACTCTCGCTAACGTCACACCTGAACGCACACACAGGTAAGTCATTGATGACTGCCTGCCAAGGTGAATTAAAGCTGAACACGATTCGTAAAAGTATTGTGTCCGCCATTTTAGTTCCCGAGACTCGCTACTCTGCAGACCCCTATAAATAGGGCAAGAATTGGAGACTGTTCAGTTTAATCAGTCGACACCGAAGAAGACGGACATATACTATACAGGACTTGGTAGCGAGAATAATAACGTAATACTTCGTCTAATGCAGGGAAGTAAGATACCAAATAAATTTACAATTATAGGTACATAATTCTGTTCAGTATACAAACAACATAGATAAACGTAAATGCAATAAAATATAAACAAAGGTAATGCAAGATAGCCAGCACGAACACGGGTCGCCATTCCACGCCGATACCTGTGACAATAAAGCAGTCAGGTGTAACGAATACGACCAGTATACCCTAGTATTGTTGTATTGTAGATAATGCTATCAAAAATGGCGTATGCCTATTTACGAGTCGTGTTCAGCTTTAATGTAACGAATTTTAAAAGTACATTTAACATAACTAAAAAGTACTTGCAAAATATACTTACCACGGTCTGTTTTCCGTGCAGAAATATACTAAAATGTTGCAGTAGACTTGCTGTAAGTCATAGGCACAAGCTGGTGCAAAACTTAACCAATCTGTCCTGACCCTTTACATCGTGTCTTACACGGTGGACAGTTCTGCCGGGAATACCTAGCTATTGTTACCTGTCCTGTCGGCCAGAATTCTGCAAGGAATTTTGGGTGCTTGACCAAAGAGGTGCTCGAAGGGCGAAACTTTATACAAAACAAGGGGTACCCTATAGGTTATATTAGTGATTGTTACAATCATGATTCAAGACCTTGAAGCAGTTGTCAAATGGGTACATTATCCGTGGAATAACCTGAATAGGGGGTGCTACACGGAAGTAGCTTATACATCTTTTCTTTTATTGTGAAAAAAAGTATTTTCTTTTATTGTTAAGTAACCAAGACAGATACGGACCATGCCCTATATTTCGTTTTCCATGGTTTAAATATAGCCTTTCCTAAATTTCCAGGGCTTGCCTTACGTATACCGCAACAGTTCTCTATCCAGTTTCCTTCGTGACGGCCTGAGGACTTGGTTATAGGCGAACAACAAGGCTAAACATCATTAAATTTTCGACCATTTAAAAACTGAAAACAAAGTGACGCATTCGACATTAATCGTGACAATCAAAGAGACTAGTTCGTGTTTTTGGAGAAAAGCAACCACCTTGTAAAATGACCAATACCTGCTGCTGCATATTCCTTCTGTGTGTCCTAATAATTGTTGATTCTCAAATTCAAATAGCGAAGGTGAAAAATCAAGAACTAAAACTTAACACTCCGGATGACGGTCGCGGTGCTTCGCAGGAACGTGTGCCGGGGTTCCGTATGAAAAGATAAAAAATTTATACCGGGGTTCGTAAGTTAATTCGATTTCAATACAGTTTGATTTTCCAGTAAATGAATTTTTCAATTTTTAAAGATTGTAATATTCATAAATGATTGTAGTACTCAAAATTGTTAGTAGTTTTACATAGAATGTGTCAAAATATACATGCATGTCATATTAATAAATGTAAATTAACTGTTTAAAACTTGTTCTTTTAGATCCTTCAAGTGGCTTTACATGTATTGATATTATTAAATTTCAATATTTCGAGCAGGGATATTTTTCACAAAGAATGAATTGCAATTGAAACTAAAAGAATTAAATGCCTACACAAGCAGCACTAGTAAGAGTCCTGTATGGCAGAAAAAGTTCAGGAAACCTTACGGCTATTCCTCGCGTTTTAAAAGTACCAGTAATTATTACTATTCGGGGGATCATGACGGTGACCATTGTTGTCCTACGTAAGTAAATGTAAAAATTTCTATTCTTAGTTAATCTTTATAAAATTATCCACGAATGATTTACTCCTATAAATGTTTTACATCACTATTTTTTTTAAATAAACATTGAATTTTAAAAGTGATAAAACGGTCTTAATTATTCCGATATGAATCAAGTTCATATTTAACGTTATCATTTTCCTTTTTTTCCTTCACTTCATTAAAGGCTAATTTTGAATTATAGGTACCGTGATTTGATTTTCCCTCCTGTCTTATATAACACGAGAGGAGTACTTCGTTACATTGTTCATTTCCCCGACAGTCAACCAGACCCCATGTATCAATTCATACCGAGGGGGAGATGTGTGTAAGTAGTCCATCTAGGTTTCTCACGCACCTGTTCAATGTGCGAAAAAAGCATTCAAATCTTACAGTATTAAAAAAAAACTAAATTTTATTCCTTCGCTCTTTGAGACGAGTGTCAATTTTGATATTTGAACTTTTTAAGTTTATTTCAGAAATATAGATTAATGAAAAGGTATTTACCCTTACGTGTATTTGGCAAAGACTAAAGAGTGGTTTGTGCAATGAAGATTAAAGGGCCGTTTTAATCCAATATTGAATTTTTTTTATTACACCGTCTTCTTACGATTTCTTCTTTCTTTTACTTTTCTTTTGCTTTCAAGTAAGTCATATTTCAATTTCAAATATATGACCCTTTTCACAATTATTAAATCATCCAAAACATACATGTACTTAAATTTTGTTTAAATACATCGTTAATAACTCGTTTGAGTCTTTTATCTCTCTTTACTCAATTTTTGTCTTCTTTGCAAATTCACACACATTCACCATCTTTTATAAAATAAATTGTATTTGCTTAAAATGATAAATATTTTCTTGAGATCGAGAGTCTTTGTTAAGATTTTATTTTAAAAAGAAAATTTGAAAACAGACTTTTTTATAGTACAAAAATGTTTGCTTAAATAAACGATTTGATCCATGTCCTTTGTAAACGACACAGAAGAATTGGCCGTTTACAAAAATTCTTTGCTTTCGCTGAAAAAAAAAGTTTTTCCGTCATGCTTGTACGAGGGTTGATCCAAAAGTAATGTCACAGTGTCCATATCTTTTATATTTGGCGTCATATTATCAAATATTATATACCAAAAGATGCACAAATATAAATTTAATTAAACTTTAATTTTTCATTCAATAATGTTTAACTGAATTTATTTTATAGATGTTAAAAACATATAAGATAGGGGGTGTCGCCGCGTCAAAACCGAACGTGACAAATTAAAGTGTACTTTTTTAAGTAGAAAAAAGACCAACACTTAAAAAGCATCTTTTAAAAGCGCCTAAACGCAAAATACTTTAAAAGACAAAAATTTACATCATTTTCTAGTCTTAAATTGAAAATTATATGACATCAATGACAATTTAAAAAAAAAAAAAAAAAACATCGTTGATTTATTATGGTGCATTGAAAAAAGGAAATGTCAAAATGGACAAAAAAGCCAAAACAAACTGTAATGCATTTTTGCTTCAAAATGGAGAAATCGCCAGTAGAGACAGTTACGTTGATTCACCAGAATTTCGGAGGAAAGAATGTAAATAAGAGACGTGTTTAGATGGTTTCAGCGATTTTCGGTGGGTGATGGGTCATTAAATGCTCAGCAGATGACAAGAAAACCGAAAGATGGGAGGGCGGACGGAAATGTTCAATGGTGCATGACGTTGTCAGATAGACAGACGGATAGAGCGATATGTGAAATTTTAAGTTGGTCTTTTACTACTGTTCAATGAATTTTGACAGAATTAATTATGAAAAAATGAGTGTACGATGGGAACTAAGGGTAAGAAAGTGAAATTTGTGAACGTGTTCGTGGATATCAAATCTCAAATATTTTTTAATGAAACGAAGGGAAGCGTTTAAATGTATGACGGCGCGTATCCGTCATATGACGTTATTTAGCTGCGGCGACTACCATAATCGCACGTTGTATATAATCCGATATTTTGAAAAGTATAAATCATGTTGAATTGAAATTCTCAGGTCTGATTTGAAATAAATATAGCTTTCATCATTTATAATTTTGTTGTTTTACGTCGACGGATAGCGATTTTATCGAAGTTGTGACATTACTTTTGGATCAACCCTCGTAATAACATATAGAATTTTAAAAATAGCAAAGTTGCTGTACTGGGGAGCTCAAAGTCATTAAATATAGACTTTCCATGTGTTTTCATTGCGTATTTCTAATCAGGAAGTTTTGACCATTTTTGCCTTTTTATATCTTTAGATCTGGAGGTAGCTGTAACAGGTGTCTACAGGAGAACGCCCTCCACTCCGTGCTCGTGATTGACTGGACAGCACCCCCATATTTCGAGTTTGACGATTTCTACCTAGAGAGTTATTGTTCTTGTAAAGATCGTTAATTATAAATGCAATTACTGTAGATCACTTAATTTTCGCGACACCTTATTTTCGCGAGATAATCATTGACTCTTTATTAGCGAGACAAAATTTTCATGAATTGTGGTCAGTGCTTTATATAATCTTAAGGAATTCTATTATAAGCGAGAATGAAATTTTCGCGAGCATACTGTCTCGCGTAATTACGCGAAAATAAAGTTCTCGCGAATAAAAAGTGATTTACAGTAATTGATGCACCATTTTCATTAATATTTCATCTATTGTGTGTGTATGCAGAGTTTTTGTGACGTATCGTGTGATTGTCATTAGTATACTGTAAACATCGGTCTAGGAATATATCTTATTGTTCAGCATTCTCGATTTGGCAATGACGGAGCACTTTTCAGTTTTTATCCCCATGACGTCAATCCTCCGATTCGTCAAGAGAATAACAATACCATGAGTCAAATTCTATTCACGGCATACGAAGGAAATCCCCAGTTTCTTGTGTCAACAAGCAACCAACTGAAAAAGTTGTGAAAAGACATAGAGTTAGATTACAGTCCAACTCAGATTTCTCTCAAGTTTGATTTATACCACTTGTCTGCTCGAATATATCGTTGTACGGTACTCCTGATGTTTCTCATACAAATTCACTACTGTTAATATTTTAGTGAGGAATAAAGAAATACGAGGGGTTATCAAAAAGTTCGTGGACTAGAGCCATAAAATTAAAACCGCTTTAGGCACATCAATGAATTTTAAATTATCTAGTTGGCATCATCTTTTCTATCTAGAGAATAAATCACAAATCATAAATTTTATTTTCTAATAAATTAGTAATGTTTTTGTAAGCAATGGAATGTCCAGGCGGCGCAACCTTGAACATGACGTTTTTGCGACCTATGTTTAACTGAGAAAAACTCTAAAGATATGAATATTTGACATCCAAAAATCCCGTAAATTCAGGTATGTGTCGGAACACAATTGTTCCATGAAATTCTCACTTCATTCTGGAAGTTCTTTGAAATTTTATCGTAAATTTTACATGGAATGTCCAAACAAATGTGGCCTTGAAAATGACGTCAAAAGAGGGGAGGGATTTCCTTTTCCAACATTCTTTAAAGTTTTGCCCCTGAAAAAAACTGGTATAGACCTACGAAATTGTTTAATTTGCTACATAGAAATAATGTGTGTCCAGAGTACTTGTTTTTTAATGTCAAAATAGATTCAGAGAAAACTGGGATAAACAGTTAATGTCGATTTGTAGTCAAGGTGTGAAAAATCAATCACGTTAAAAAATGACGTTGATCATGTGTCATAGATGTTGAACTACCAAAAGCAAAATATGCTGGCACAATTAAGCCAGGATCTCTCCCAATGCATAAATCCATTTGGAATATTATATTCACTGAAAGCCGCTGTTAATGACATTTTAAAGTCATGTAAACAATGCGGGTGAAAGTCCTTACTCACCTCCAGGGAATTTCATCAAAAAAGTGTTTGAGGTAGAAGAAGCGGACATTGAAAAAAATGACGTTGTCGGACGTCATAAAAATAAATGACGACAGCGCCGGATGGTCAAATGATGTCATTTTTATTTTATAATAATTTGGCAAATAATGAACACATCGGGCTAAAATTTTCAACATGTCTTTATTTTTGGTTGTTTTATGTTTCATATAAATTTTGAAAGCACAGACTACATAATCAGTAGTACTAATTTTATAGCCTCAGTCCACGAACTTTTTGATAACCCGACATAGGTTTAAATAGTAGAACATTTAATGGAACATGCTGTATATTTTTTTTTTATAAAGTAAGTGATTTTATGAAGTTAAGGAATCCAGTATCTGTTTGGTAATCCAAATTCACTTTGATGACTGGAAATGTAAAAAAAATAATTAAAACTGACTTATGATTTTGAGGAATTCTCTGCTTAGGGGAGCCATTTGCAACATATGTTGCAACCACTATTGAAATAACGACCACAATTGAAATAATTTTATCAATAGTGGTTGAGAGTGCATTTCAATAACAAACATAGGTAATAACCCCTATTGAAATACAACCACTATTGAAATAATTATTTCAAAAGTGGGTGAGAGTGCATTTCAATTACAAACATAGATAGTAGCCACTATTGAATTAAGACTACTATTGAAAAAAATATTTCAATAGTGGGTGAGATTCATTTCAATAACAAACATAGGTTGCAGCCATATTGGAATAATGTTCACTTTTGAAATAAAAGTTTCAATATGGATTAAATTATTGATTTCAATAGTGCTTTGAACAACAATGAATCCAATATATATTGAAATAATTATTTCAAATGTTGCTGAGGCGGTGTAACTTTTCTTTCAATACTGGCAGTATATCAATAGTGGTTGAAACCTATGGTTACCATATTGAAATATACTCTCTGACACCCACTATTAAATAATTATTTCAGCAGTGCTCGTATTTCAATAGTGGTTGAAACCTATGGTTATTATTGTCGTATTTCAATAGTGGTTATTACTATTTATGTTTGTTATATTGAAATGCACTCTCACCCACAATTGATATACTAGTAATTATTTTAATAGTGGTCGTATTTCAATAGTGGTTACTAATTATGTTTGCAATTGAAATGCACTCTCAACCACTAATGATATAATTATTTGAAAAGTGGTCGTATTTCAATAGTGATTACTAACTATGTTTGCTATTGAAATGCACTTTCAACGCCTATTGATATAATTATTTCAATAGTGGTCGTTATTATACCCCCCGCTTGAAAAGCGGGAGGGTATATAGTAATCGGTATTTCCGTCCGTCTGTCTGTACGTCCGTCCGTCTGTTACGCTTTGGGGTACCTATCTCTTATCCGCAACTCCTCTCATACCACTGAAGGAAATTTAATGAAACTTTCACAGAATCTTTATTATATATTGCCATTGTGACCTCCTATTTCACTTTTGTTCTGTCGTATATTTTGGATTTTCCAACGCAAAACATGGACACTGCCATTATATTCATATGGGAGGCGGGGGTATCATTTAGTGAGGTCATGGTCGTGATGTCAACACTTAACAGTATATAAAAGATTTTCTTATCAGTTTTACTATAGACAGTACACACCAGACTTGGCTCTGATCAAAATGAGGGGTTTCTGCGTCTTTGTCATCTGTGTCTTGTTTGCAGGTATGTCATGTTCATTTTTTGTTGCAGTTTATTTCACACCATTTTTACTCATCCTGTATACATGTGGAACAATCTCTCGGTAACAACCCCGTTTTTAACAAAAAGATGAATGGTTTGATTAATTGTACATATAGGTATGTAACTTCTTTCATATTTCATTTTTCTTTCGATGTTATAAAGTACTACACATGATGGTCTAGAAGAACTGTGAGAAATGAGCTTACAGAATTTAATCCCCGTAATGGAGATGATGGAGGTCATATTTTGCAGTGGGAAACACAAAATATCAAAACGTAGAATAGGATGGGCAGAATAGCACTATGTAATCAAGATTCTATCAAAGCTAGGTCGCATTATATAAAATGCCTCATTAAAGCTGACATGAACTCTTAAAAAGGCATCATTTTTCATCTTTGTACGACTTACTACATTCCTGTACGCCTTTGTCCGCCATATTTCTTCGATTCCGCCATATTTAATCGAACATTTTTGGCCACCTGTTCCTGCTATATATAGCCTTTTACAATTGTTTCACTTGAGTGATTTTCTATCCTGGCTGTCGACATGTGCACATCTCCGATAGCATAGTTTTTAGAAATCCATAAACTGACTAATACATGTTTGAAAAGTAAAAAATCAACAAAAACTAGAACTATACCGAGAATTAAATTATTTTTGAATGCATTTGCTGCAATATAGAAAATACACTTACACGGAATACATTCAAGTAGAGCAAAAATTCCATGCAGGTCAGTCGAGAAAACGCGTCAAACGCAGTGATAGAAATATTTACCTGAATACTGCTATCGTTACAGGGATGTGCACATATCGAAAGAATTATCCTATTTTACTTTTATTGAAAAATGCATCTCAGAAATCATGTAATCCATTGCTAACTCAACAGTAAAAACTGCTTGGACACACGTGGTCCATGCCGATCATTTTATTTGGTCAGGGAAAATATCAAAGGTTGAAAGCGCCGTGGGGTTGACTGAAGAAAATGCAAATAATTTTTTTTCAAGAATAAACATTACTCTTGTCTGTAAATGGTGTAAATAAAGTTTTGAAAACATGGTTTAACTTCATCAAATTTATAATAAAGCATGCATTATTACGAATCATTCACCTTTTGAAGATATGAAGATATTTTCCTGTGAAAGGGGGGGGGGGGTAATAAAACATGCATAACACTCTCATAAAAATATTTTAAGAAAAACGTCTGAAACAGATCGGATTTCTTTATGATCAAATATAATCAAATAAATACTGTGTATTGGCTTTGTTAGACCTAATATAATTTGATTTAAAGTTATTTATAATTTTATGCACAAGGAAAGAAAAAGTGAGCAAATTCACATACCCCACGCTCCCACAAAAGTCGAAGTGCTGAAATCCACAGAAAAAATAAAGGAATCGTAATCTCCTTGTAATATGCACATATATACACATTGTGTTCTAAATATCTGCAAAGTTTGACGAAATTGTGTGCAGCGGTTTATGAGGAATTGCCCTGACAAACTGCTCATCTTTATATTCAAGATATCGCCAAAATCTAAATGTAAAAGTGCGGAAATTCCCGAAAAAATAAAGATTTCGGAATTTCCTGGTAATGTGCAAATACAGACACATTGACTCCTTTAAATATCTCGAAAGTTCGACAAAACTCTGTGCATTAGTTTATAAGAAGTTGCGCTGACCAAAAAAAAGGGCTGACTGATGGGTCCAAAACATTACACCTCACGCAACTTGTTGCGAGGGGTATAATAAACGAGTTTGATTCTGTGGTACAATGATAATGAAAATAGAATTTAATGTGAATTAAATTTCTAGACATAAATAATTAATGATTACTAGAAAAAGCAGATAAAAAGAGAGAGGAAACCCCCCGTGAGGATTTCCGCATTCTACCTACAATTACCTTAAAAATTCCATTGTCTGTTGTCCAGGTTCAGCATATACATGTAAGTGTCGGAACCGGGGGTAGCTTTTTTACAAATATATACTTAGTATAGACATTGAATATTGCTGCGTAGCCCCCCCCCCCCAGTATATGTTAAAAAAGAGGAAAGTGTTGGTGTTTGGTATGGTGGCATATTTCTGCCCCCTACATACAAGATAGATTATGTTAACATGCAAGAAAATTATGTAAACATGCAAGATAATTATGTCTACATGCAAGGTAATAATGTTGACATGCAAGTTACAAATCTTGTATGCGAATCTAATTTTGATATGGTTGAAATGACGTACGTAAGCCCGTAACTGACATCGTAGATGCAAGATGCACCATAATTATGACAAGATGCGGTTTACTTATTTTAACATTCGAAATAATTATGTAGACATGCAACTTATTTATGTGAGCATGCAAGTAAATTATGTTAACATGCAAGATAACTATGTGAACATGCTACTTATTTATGTCAACATGCGACTTATGTCAACATGCGAGTTATATTTTTACATACAAGATATTTACAATGTATGTCAACATGCAAGATAATAAGTTGCATATCAACTTACATATCTTGCATGTTAACATAATTATCTTGCATGTCGACATACAAAAGTAGCATGTTGACATAATTATCTTGCATGATGGCATAAAAAAGTTGCATGTTGACATAAATAAGTCGCATCTCTACATAATTATGTTGCATCTTGCATCTAAAATGTCAGATACAGGCGTTAGTAAGTACAATTACTTATATTTAAATTATATTTTCTTATAAGATTGGTAACTTGCATGTCAACATAATTAACTTGCATGTTGACATAAATATGTTGCATGTCTACATAATTATGTTGCATGTTAACATATTTATCTTGCATATAGGGGGCAGAAATATGCCACCATAGTTTGGAGAAAAATTTTGTTATTGAAGTTCGAACCAACCTCCCCCCCCCCCCCTTTCCCCCACACGAAATAGGATATTCGTGTTTAGGAAAAGGACATTTCCCCCTTTTTTTAAGCTTGTCAGATTTAAACAATTTCTTTGCACTTAGCCCCCCCAACACACACACACACACACACACTTTCAATTTGCTTCCGACGCCAATGCGTTTGAGAAGGTATTTGAGAAAGTTCCCAATGTACCCATTTCTGTGATGTATACTTCACGTTTATTATATCTCCCGCTTGAAAAGTGGAAGGGTATATAGTAATAGTCTGTCCGTCCGTCGGTCTGCTAAGCTTTGGGGTACCCGTCTCTTATCCGCAAATCCTCTTATACCACTTAGTGAAATTATATAAAACTTTCACAGAATCTTATAGGTTTATTACATATTACCATTGTGCACCTCCTATTTTACGTTTTGATCCGACACGTATTTTGGGTTTAGCGACAACAGCAAATATGGACTTTGCCATTATAACCATATGGGAGGCGGGGTATCATTTAGTGAGCTCATTGCTCACAATACCTCTAGTTTCTCTTTCAATTTGGCCGTTTGGGTTAACTTCTCGTCCAAATTAAAATTATTATTCAATTTATGAAGTTTCGACATCCCGCCTGAAAAAAAATCCTTGATCTGTCCTAAGGCTTAATAAATGGACAGCACAAAGTGCGTAGGATCTTATACCTATTACTGCCCTAAGAGATGCATGGTTACGGAGTGAGAGAGAGAGGGAGAGAGAGAAAGAAAGAGAGAGAGAGTTAGTTCAATATACAAAAGAGTAAATAAAAATTATCCGTATTCAACCAGTGTCAAGACTCCCTACCCTAGCTTTTAAAATTATCTCCCAAATACTCCTACAGAAATTATTTTTAAATATAAAAAAAATAGCTAGACTACCAGGCAGGGATACTGAAATCTCGAAAGTCTCTCTATAACACCATAATTATAAAACATTTATACATACCTCAAAATGCACATACTTTGTGGTCGGAGTGACACATTTAAAAAAAAAAAAATTCAAAATTGAATTCGGCAGAGATGTCTGTCGATCTTGCAAGAATATTTAGATTACGGTCATGTCAATTATTTTTGCACCCCCCCCCCCCGCCTAAAATATCAAATGCCTAAATGTCAATCTGAACAGGGGATGGCATTTCTTCGTGTGTTTGTGTGTTAAAGAAGGTATAGATCTATGTACACATAAAAATTGTATTCTGGTTAATTGCTTTTAAGATTTGAAGTAAATAATTACCGTACATCAAATTACTTGGTTTAGATTTGAGATTAGTACTACAATTATCAGTTATAATTGACAAATGAATTTTGCGACGCAAACCAACTGCAGACTATATACATGACTTTGTATAGAATGTATATTAGAACTACATGCAGATAGACAATTCACAATTATAGCCTATGAACAGCAGTTATAATACCCCCCTTCAGCCGCGCAAATACCAAATAACTTCTCTTTCCACTTGTGATATTTTCCCTGACCAAAATCTGATCAGCACGGACTAGGTGTATCGATGTGCTTGTCTGTACGGAGTAATCACAGTGTGTTTACTATTGAGCTTTTACGGAGTTTATTTCTTTTTTGTGATGCATATTTCAATAAATGGAATTCAGGGTGTATATCACTTGACTTGTGCACATCTTCGAACCGATGCAGTAACCTTATTACCAGGTATGGGTACGTTTACAGCGTTCGAGGCGTTTTCTCGATATGCACCAATTGCATAGGGGCTGCAAATCAAAGACGTTGGTTGTTTTGTGCCATTCAAATGATAATAATTTCAAAATGTGTTTGCAGATTTTACTGCTTTTTATTTCAAGTTTATTCTGCATAAATGGCGCACTGTAAAAATACGTACTCGTGCATCTAAATTTCTCAGCAAACTTGCATTTTTTTTCTTTTGATTCAAATCAATAATTATTCAGAAATATGATTATTATTTTGTTTATTGTGGTTTTGAAATGTCTTGATCTCCTTATGTGTTCTCATATATGCTTTACCATCGGAGATGTGCACAAGTCGATACCCAAACCAAAAAATCATTCAACTGTAACGAGCGCATTGGGGTATACATCGTTACAATGAGACAAGGTATCTGAAAGAAATATGGCGGAATACGGCTATCGTTGGTATGAAACAAGTCGTACATAGATGAAAATGTTGCGTTTTTAAGAATTCATGTCAGCTTTAAAATATACTTAGTCAGCAGTTTCAAATAAGAAATGAGACCTCCAATGATATGTTAAAAAAAAGACAGTGCCATGGTTTTTTTCCCCATGGGAAGCCCCAAATATGTATTTGATCGAAACGTAAAAAGGAGGTAGGTATAAGAACAAAAGATTTTGGAAGAATCTCAATGAATTTATTCTTTGGTATAGGAGCAGTAACGGGTGTAAAAAGGGGTATAAAAATAGAATACAAAAATCCTTCATTTAAAAAATTGTCAATTTTTCCCAAGCTTTGATCTCCTCTGATATTTTTTTTATTTCAGATATAAATATACGTTATTTTTTCTCCTTTAGCGTCAGTTTGCTCTGCAGCCTCTTTTAGGAGAGGCTGTGTTGGACAGATTTTCCAATGTTTCGTCAGCCCATGTGAGGTTGCCAAGTGTTCGTATCCAAATGCTCACTGTGTGTAAGTAAAGCATGTACAAATATTAACCTGTTAGATTGTATTGTATAAATAAATGATAATAAACGTTTCTTTGTAAACTATCCTGAAGTGAGACCCGTTAAATTCTTAGCGTAAAGTGGAAAATAATACTTTTTTGTTTAGGGCTGACTACTGCAATGGATGTACCGCTGTTTGGTATCATGGCCATACAAAACTAACCACTGAACAGTGTGCCTAAACAACGACACCGCCACCATTTTAATATGTTTATTGACGTATTAAACATGTATCAATATTGCTGTTGAAGCTGTTTTGTTTTTTTGAATCATGTACATGTGTTGCAACCACTATTGAAATACCGACCACTATTGAAATAATTATTTCAATTGTGGTTGAGAGAGAGAGAGCATTTCAATAAGAAGCATAGGTTGCAACCACTATTGAAATACGACCAGTATTGAAATAATTATTTCAACGAATATTATGGTTGAGAGTGCATTTCAATAACAAACGTAGGCTGCACCATTATTGAAATACGACCACTATTGAAAAAATTATGTCAATAGTGGTTGAGAGTGTATTTCAGTAACACACATAGGTTGCAACCACTATACTTGAAACTATGTTCACTATTGAAATAACGTTTTCAATAGTGATTGAAGTAATGATTTCAAAACTGATTTAAATAATTATTTTGATAGATGCTTATAATTGATCCAATAACACAGCCACACTGCAAGGCATTTTGCTGTTTAATGTCTTGACGAGTAGACGTTTGCTTTGCTATCTACATTTGTAGCGTAGGTAATCTCATGAATATGCGTGACAATTTAGTTCTATTGAAATAACCATATTTTCATCAGAAAGTTTTATACACAAATTTATCAGTTTTATTTCTTTTTTTCAATATAGCTATTCTATTTTCTACATCTAGATATATTTATGATCCTTTCCTTTAAAAATCAATGACAAAAATGAACTTTATTTAACAAAATTAATACAAAATTGCATACGTGTATATTGATTGATTGTCGTTGGTTTTCGCCGATTCGGCCAGATTCAGCGGGAGCTTGCTGATAACATTTGCATACATGTTTGAATGTTTGAATTATAGGTAGGTCAGTTTGATAAAAAGTGTCCGTGCATTAATTTGAATTTCTACAAAAAGTAAAACATAAAACAACTTTATAGTTTCAAAAGTAGTCGTATTTCGATAGTGGTTGCAACCTGTTTGTTATTGAAAAGCACTCTCAACCACGATTGAAATAGTTATTGCAATAACAAATAAATGTACTGAATGATACAGTGGAAGAGTCGTTGTTTATATACTACCAAACAGCAGTCATTTAAATGGAAACATTAAGATATGAATGCTCGATGTTTCAATTTGAAAGTAACTTATTGTGTGTCCCATATCCGTTTTAGTGTTGGTGTGCCCTACATCATTTCTGAAAACAAAATGATTTATACTTTTTTCTTGGATAATTAAAGCATAATAAACTATTAAACAAATCTGGATTTTTTAAAATATTAGTTCTAGTGTAAACGCGGAAGAATAAATTGTCTAGTACATCTGGACATGCGAATAATAGGTCGAATTTTAAAAATGTGTGCTCCACATCCCGGGTTTTTCTCACTTGTTTTTCTCACTTGTTTTCAAACTGTGTCGAAGTGTTTGGAGCAATAAGATACTATCACGAACAAACGTACAATATATATTGTAGTTGACGTTCTTTGGCATACTTTAGGCAGGATACTGATTTAATATCCATTCTTTATAAGTGCAAAAATATCAATTTCTTACATCGAAGCGGAGCATTTGTCCTTCATTTTTGTGTGTCCTAATCCCATACGATGACGTAGATTCCCCGCCGTGTATCAACAATGCAGGTAAGGAGATTTAAAATAGAAAAATAATTCTAGTGAAAACAACTCCATCTGGAATTTCATTATTTTCCTTTAACAAATTTAACTCTATTTTGCTCAACTTTGAAAAGTAAAATTTTGTCAATTCAAATGTTTGCTTCAGAATAGGTTTTTGTAAGGTGATGCAGGAGCCATTTATAAACAAAACTTAAAAAGTTGATGTTTGAATAAAAAAATAGTTGAGGCAAATCAAAATTTAGTTGAGACTCCATATTATGGAAATTTCTTCAAAATCTTTTTCCCAAGATCCACTGGGCCAGAAAAGCTAAACTTATAGGGAAGCATCCTGGGGATAGTGTAGATTTTAAATTGTTCAAGCGTGACCCCGGCATAGGGCAAGGCCACAATAGGGAATCCAAGTTTTACGTATAAATATATAGGAAATCTCTTAAAATCTTCTCAAAAACCACTGGGCCAGATAAGCTGAAACTTAAGTGGAAGCATCCTGGATATATAGTGTAGATTCTAAATTGTTCAAACCATGACCCCTGGGGATTGGGCAAGGTCAAGATAGTTACAGTATTACAAAGGGGGGGGGATCTGTTAAATAAGAAAATGGCCATTACTCAGGTGAGCGATGTGGCCCATGGGCCTCTTGTTTTTCTTTCTGAAGAAATTGGCATGACAATCAATGTTCCAAAGATGGTTCAAAACGTTCCATTCAAACGGAAAAATCTTTTCAATGCGCTTCATTGTAGAAGACACCTATATATTTATTTTTTGCATTAATCAGTTAGATGTTAGGAGTAGTAATTAATTTTTACATTTTGCAAAGTCTTAATTTACTTCACGGGTAGAGATTAATTATGCCTTAAAAGTTAAAACATAATTGTATATTGGACCTCCTGCTTAAAAAAATGATCACCATGAAAGGCTTTTTTGTCCCCCGCTTGAAAAGTGGGGGATATTAATTTGGGTTTGTCCGTCCGTCCGTCCGTCTTTCTGTCTGTCTGTAACGCTTTCGTTTCCACACGATATCTCGAGAACCCTTTGAGCTTTTGCAATGAAATTTAGCAAAGCAACTCCCTATGGACTAAAGAAGAACCCTATTGATTTTGAGGTCAAAAGGTCAAAGGTAAAGGTCATAAATATGCAAATTCTGTCTGTTATAACACTTTCATTTCCACAAGATATCTCTAGAACCATTTGAGCTATTGCAATGAAATTTTACATAACAACTCCCTGTGGCACAGGCATCTGACATTACTTATTTTTCTTTTAATAAAAAAAATACCCTTACCTTATAATAAACCTGACGTTACTTATTTTTCTTTTAATAAAAAAAAATATACCCTTACCTTATAATAAGGTAAGGGTATATTTTTTTTTTATTAAAAGAAAAATAAGTAATGTCAGGTGCCTGTGCCTGTGGCCTAATGAAGACCCCTATTGATTTTGAGGTCAAAAGGTCAAAGTTCAAGGTCGTAATTTTATACATTCTGTCTGTGTGTAACACTATCATTTCCGGGCGATATTTCAAGAAGATTTCAAGCTTATGCAATGTAATTTTATACCAAAACTCCCTAGGACCTCTCTCACCCCTCTCAAAGTGCCCCGCCCCGTTTGTTTTATTGGTATTTATAGTATTAAATGTCGTTATTTTTAGCACAGGGCATGAGGAGAGTTATTGCGTATAAAACAGCTTCTCGGCGGACTTTATGTTCTTATTATATCTATTAGAACTGTTTAATAAAGGCTAAATAGATCAAACACCATGGATTGTGTAAAATTTTGACAATACCGAAAATGAATATACTAGTATACATGTATGTGACTTCACTTCTGCATATACTTGTCTTCACGTAAAGCGATTCCGTGGTCTAGTGGAATGTCTCTCGCCTCCCATGTGAGAGGTACCGAGTTCAAGTCCCGGACGGACCCCCCCCCCCCCCCCGAACTGCGCATGTTTTACTTTTTCCTTAAGCGGGGGACACAGATTCTCTGAATTAGCTTGTTTTTTTGCAAAGATAGACATAATATAGGCATTGTACATTGTAGCGTAGATCTAACCCCCCCCTCCCCATTTCTTTCTACGGGCGCGATTCAATGTTTGCACTGAAAGAAGTTCAACAAGTTGGGATGCTTTGAATTGAATGCTTTGACTTGCATTACATGCATTGTATACTTAATTTTAATTCATCTCCCTCACAGGTACTTGTGGACAGGAACCCCCCCCCCCCCGATATTCAACCCCAGGGCTTATTTGACATTTTTTCACAAATTATATTTATTACACATATTCATCATGTGAACAATATGAAAAAATCCTCAAAACCCCAAAATAATCGCTCCAAAAAAAAATCTCCCACTATACATTATAAGAGAGAAATCTTGAGTCTTACCTGTACCTGTGAACTCCCTTTCATCTCCCTTTTATGTTACAACTGTTGTGTCGAGATTGTTTGAAACGAAAATAAATAAAAAATGCGTTATTTTTATGCCATTGTAATTGATAATTCGGGGGCATTTAGTGTTTGCCCTGCACGTCCGTATTTCTGTTTATTTGTTGTTTCTATTTGTCCACAAAAACTTTGTAACCTTTTCCTTAATTTTCGATCGGTTGAAACTATGGCTTTTGTATTTCAGAAGAGCTGCAGAACTGTAGCTCTCCGAAAAAAATAGTTTGACAAATATACCGGAGAGCTACAGTGCCACTCATTGAAAAAAAACTGTATATTTATCGCACAAAAAGTGTGCCGTTTCTCGATTGATTTCTCCATGATTTTAAACTGTCATCTCAAAATATTACTAACAGTGTGTTCCTAACATATTTTTTCACGGTTTCCTCAACAAAACATTCTTTGTTGTTAATAGACCTCCTGGCCCTGAAATTGAGATCATCAAAAATATCGTCTACTTATACTGCCATTTTGGCTTGCAAAATAATTTGGTCCTACGGACTTCTTGCAGGTGTCAACTACGGGAGTACTTCATAGAGAAGTAAGGAATTTTTATGAATCTGTCTTTTTCGCGAGTGGGTAAGAATTTGGAAGAATTAATTCAGAACGACGCGCAACGTTTTGTGCGCAATAAATATACAGATTTTACAATGGGTGGCACCGTAGCTCTCCTGTCTGTCAAAATATTTTTTTCGGAGAGCTACAGTTCTACAGCTAATTTCAGAATTCAGAAATGTACGCATTCCATGTGACATGACCTCTTGACCTTGGAGTTTGACCCATTTTTGTAAAACTTTTGCCATTACTTTGAACGGTCTGTACAGTGTACAAGGGTTTTGATATTTCACACAGGTATTTTCTGTGACAAGCCCAAGAATTTTGACTCTATTACCTTGATCTAGTAGTTTTGCCTTCTTTGAACATGATCATAACGTTTATTGTCCCCTGCTTGAAAAGTGGGGGATATTAATTTGGGTATGTCCGTCCGTCCGTCTTTCTGTCTGTCTGTAACGCTTTCGTTTCCACACGATACCTCGAGAACCCTTTGAGCTTTCGCAATGAAATTTTGCATAGCAACTCCCTGTGGCCTAAGGAAGACCCCTATGATTTTGAGGTCAAAGGTCAAGGTCATAAATAAGCAAATTCTGTCTGTTAGAACACTTTCGTTTCCGCGCGATATCTCGAGAACCCTTTTAGCTTTTGCAATGAAATTTTACATAACAACTCCCTGTGGCCTAATAAAGACCCCTATTGATTTTGACGTCAAAAGGTCAAAGTTCTAGGTCGTAAATTTGTACATTCTCTCTGTATGAAACACCATCATTTCCGGGCGATATTTCAAGAAGATTTTGAGCTTTTGCTATGTAATTTTATATCAAAACTCCCTAGGACCTCTCTCACCCCTCTCAAAGTGTCCCGCCCCGTTTGTTTTATTAGTATTTAGGCCAATCCAAGTTTTTTCTATGTTTAGCGTCCGCGTGCGCCTTGGTTTTTGACACCCAATATAAGAAAAAACACACAAAATTTGAAATTGATTAATTTAGTCGAATTTTTTTTTATTTTGTCAATTTCTCCAAATAATTCTGTAGAGTAAGATATATTGGGTGTATTTTAAGCATTTAATCACTTGTTTTTGCTTAAGAATAGAAATTTCTTCTAATAAAGCAGTGTATTTAGATCAAATCATTTGAAGGGCGTCATTTTTATGACTTTGAAGCCTGTGTTTTATGTTTTGGCCTGTGTGTTTTTTGCGAATAGGTAGGTAGGTTTTTGAAAGATGAGTGGACGCTAAACAGAGGAAAAACTTGGAATGGCCTTATTACATGTCGCTATTTTTAGCACAGGGGCATGAGGAGAGTCATTACGTATAAAACAGGTTCTCGGTGGACTTAATATTCTTATTACATCTATTAGAACTGTTTAATAGATTATAAAGGTTTATTAGACACCATGCATTGTGTAAAATTTTGACAATATCGAACGTGAATATTTACATCTATGTGACTTCATATTTGCATATTATTCACGCTAAATAACAGAGGCTCCGTGGTCTAGTGGTATGTCTCCCTCTTCATGTGTGAGAGGTCCCGGGTTCGCATTCCGGACGATCCATTTTTTTTTTCGAAATACTTTTTTTTTTTACTAAATGATAGTATTAAGCATGTGAAATGAAAAATTTATGAGGTCTGGCTTGTACAAACTCATAAAATCATCATTACAGTGTGATAAATATTCCATATTAATTAAAAGAATCTTCTATACACATAATAAAGAATAAGCAATGAAATCTTTATATCCATGTTGGCATATTTTATTTGCTTCAGTATACATGTATACATTTAATAATTCTATAAATTCAGTCAAGGGGATCCGACCCCCCCCCCTCCCCCCGAACTGCGCATGGTTTACTTTTTCCCTAAGCGGGGGACACAAATTCTCTGAATTAGCTTGTTCTTTGGGGTTTCATATATCACGTGTGTATTCCTTCAAGCAAGACCTTTCTTGGGTATGAACAATTATTATACTTCTGTTAAAATGTTTCCTGTATAAAGTTAAGAAGGTAAATTGACAACTTTTTCATAGTCAGAAAATTTCCACGCATAGGAAGCTAAACCCCGGGGTATAGTTTTTGCTATCCACCCCTCAGAAGATTTTCATGCAATTTTTGCCGCCAATTTTGATTTCAAGCGATAAATCAATAGACTCAGAAATTATAATATATATCAGTATAATAAAACGCTTATCCACTGGTTATGGGTGGGGTAGCTCTTTCATCTAAGCCTTGACAGGAACTATTCCCCTCGGGCAAGCCCTCAGGGAATATAGTTCCTGTCGCGGGTTGCATAAAAGAGCTATCCCACTCACAAACAGTGGATAACCCTTTGACACTGACCTTGAAATTTGACCTTCTTTTGAAATATCCTAACCCTGTCCATAATTTTGAATGCTTGGTGTTGGGGCTTTCATTTTTCATAAAATGTATGAATGTGACATGACCTCCCCCATATGTCCCTGGGCATGAATAATTTTGACCATTTGTTTTTGATGTTTGGATTACGGTAACCGTATTATGTTGCATGTTAACATGTAGGGGACAGATTATGCCACAAAACGGTTGGTACTACGGCAATTTCTTTTTCATCAGGTACATGTATACAGAAAAACCTGTTGATATTACAGGTAAACCTGTTAACCGATTTAGAGGACAAGGGCACAATCTTTACTTATGGTTAGCATATTTTTTTTCACTAAAAATATTTTATTTCCATGTTTAAAGGTTAATTTCCTTATTTAAAATGTTGAATTTCCGATTTATTTAAATAAAGAAATAAATGTTACAATTTGAAAGCCTTACTCTTCATGCCTTAAAGGACCATGGTTCTTAATGATGGTACATTGATTGTCGTGACTGATCAGGTATATACGTATTATTTTTACGTCTTAGATCGCGATCTCTGATCACGATTAAAGACCTTGAAGCAGTTGTCAAATGGGTACATTATCCGTGGAATAACCTGAATAGGGGTGCAACACGGAAGTAGTTTAGAAATCTTTTCTTTTACCGTAAAAGAAATGTTTTCTTTTATTGTTAAATAACCAAGACAGATATGGACCATGCCCTATATTTCATTTTCCATGGTTTAAATATAGCCTTTCCTAAATCTCCAGGGTTTGCCTTACGTATACCGCGACAACATACCGCAACATTTCTTTATCCAGTTTCCTCCGTGACGGCCTGAGGACGTGGTTATAATTAATTAAGCCAACAAGAGGAATAAACATCATTAAATTTTCGACCCCTTTATTTAAAACTGAAAACAAAGTGACGCATTTTGTATCAAAGTGACCATCAACCAGCACGTGTTTTTGGAGGAAAAGCAACCACCTTGTAAAATGACAAATACCTGCCGCTGCATATTCCTTCTGTGTGTAGTAACTATTGTTGATTCTCAAATTCATACAGCGAAGATGAAAAATCCAGAACTAAAAATTTCCAGTCCGGAGAACAGTCGGTGCTTCGCAGGAACGTGTGCCGGGATTCCGTATGAAAAGATACGGCATTTATATCGGGGTTCGTAAGTTAATTACATTTTAAAATAGTCTGATCTTCCAGTCAAAGAACTTTTCAGATTTTAAAGATAGTGATATATTCATAAATGATTCTAGTACTTACAACCGTCATTAGATTTACTTAGAAAGTGTCAAAGTATACATGTATGTCAGATCAATAAATGCGAATTGACTGGGTTTTTAACTTGCTCATTTAGATCCTTCAAGAGTCTATACATTTTTTAAAAAATTTTATATATAATTTACTGAATGTAAATATTTCACACAGGAATATTTTTCACAAAGAATGAGCTGCAAATGAAGCTAAAAGAATTAAACGCCTACACAAGCCGCACCAGTAAGAGTCCTGTATGGCAGAAAAAGTTCAGGAAACCTTACGGCTATTCCTCGCGTTTAAAAAGTTCTAGTAATTATTATTATTCGGGGTATCATGACGGTGACCATTGTTGTCCTACGTAAGTAAATGTAAACATTTCTATTTTTAGTTTATCTTTAAAAGATTATTTACGAATGATTAAAATTAAATGTTGAACGTCACGATTTTTTGTTTTAAATTTAACATTAAATTAAGTGATTAAACGATATGACATATATATTCCTATATGGATCAAGTTCATATATAATTTCCTCTACTTTTTCCATCTTTACTTTTCAGATCTCGTGATTTGATTTTCCCTCCTGTCTTAAATAACACGAGAGGAGTACCTCGTTATATCGTCCATTTCCCCGACAGTCAACCAGACCCCATGTATCAATTCATACCCAGGGGGAGATGTGTGTAAGTAGTCCATCTAGATTTCTCACGCACCTGTTCAATGCGCGAAAAAAAAAACATTCAAATCTAACGGTATTAAAAAATAGACTGTTAATATTGTTCCTCGCTCTTTGAGGCGAGTGTCAATTTTGATATTTTAACTTTTAAGTTTATATCAGAGATAAAGTTTAACGAATAGGTATTTACCCTTCCGTGTATTTGGATAGAGTAGTTTGTGCAAAGAAAATTAAAGGACCGTTTAAATCCAATATATATTTGAATTTTTAAAAAAAATACACCCTGCCCTTACGATTTCTTCTTTCTTTTTTTTTTCTTTCTTCAACAAAGTCATCTTTCAATTTCAAATATGACCTTTTTCCACAAATAAATCATTCAAAACATACATACACTTAAATTTTCTTTAAATACGTCGTTAAAAACTCGTTTGAGTTTCTCTTTACTCAATTTTTGTCTTCTTTGCAAATTACCATCTTTCATAAAATAAACTGAATTTGCTTAAAATGATAAATATCTTCTTGAAATCGAAACGGACTTTTTTTAAAGTACAAAAAAGTTTGTTAAATTAAATGATTTGTTCCATGTCCTTTGTAAACGATGCGGAAGAATTGGTCGTTCACAAAAATTCAGTGTTTGCTTTCGCTGAAAGGGGAGTTTTTCTGTCATTCTGTCCCATGCTTGTAATAACAGATAGAATTTTAAATCTATAGCAAAGTTACTGTACTGGGAGCTCAAAGTCTTTAAATATATGCCTTCCATGTGTTTTCATTGTGTATTTACAATCAGGAAGTTTTGACCATATTTTGCCTTTTTTAATCTAGACCTGGAGGTAACTGTAAGAACTGTGAACAGGAGAAGGCCCTCCACTCCCTGCTCGTGATTGACTTGACAGCACCCCCGTACTTCGAGTTTGACGATTTCTACCTACAGAGTTATTGTTCTTGTAAAGATTAAAAAGAAAATTGTTAATTAAAAATGTCAATTAATTGATGCACCATTTTCAATAAAAATTCAACTATTGTGTGCACTCAGGATTTTTATTGTGTAATTGTCATTGGTGGTCTTAACATCGGTACAAATATCTCTTACTGTTCAGCATTCTCAATTTGGCAATGACGGAGCACTTTTCGGTTTTTACCATTATGACGTCAATCTTTTGATTCGTCAAGAAGAAAAGAACACCCTGTGTCTTATTCACGATAAACGATGGAAATCCCCAGTCTCTTGTGTCAACATACATCTGACAAGTTGTGAAAAGACAGAGTCATATTACAGTCCGTGTCAGTTTTCAAGAACTGGCGAAGTATCTCTTTCGACCTTGATTAACCCGGATGTCACAGTTCCGATCATTCATTGGTCATTGACGTAAAATTAGCAAGATGTAGTCGCCTTGGTGTCGATTCAAGTGGTGCGTACGGCTCTGATTTAAGTTATTGATAATAAAAAAGAATGAAAAAAAGGAAATGCAACATGTCTGCAAGTACACGTATCAAATGTCATGAAACTTGTGAGACACAGGACGGAGTATGAAAACAAATCATTGAATTATTTCTTCAAAAGGAAAGCAACATTAATGTTGAACATGCAATATGAATTATCGAACATAAACTACACACTATATGCCAAAGTCAATCTAATTATATTTTGCAAAATCTGGTTGATTCATAAAGCGTTAACATAGATTTTCACATTGGTTAATCTGTTCAAAGTGTTTTAAATCACATAATATAGAATGGTCAATAAAGCCGAAGTAGAAAATGTAGTTTCCATGTTGCCATCTGGCTATAGAACATACTGTGATCAAGATCTAAAGTTTGAAAATTATAATTTTTCTACAAACATGGATATATTGTAACAAAGTCTACAATACTTTGATTTTTATGGAAGATACTATGAGTGAGTAGTGCATTTTTACCTGAGTCAGATATCATACCTAACCACAGTATACATACATAGAGATATTATTATATATATACATATATTTATACTCTTAAAATCTTAATTTATGATTCGATAATAATGAGTTGTCACAAAATCCGATAGAATGGGAATGATTTTAGGTTTTTACTTTTAGATAAAAAAAAGTTAATAAAATCCACTTTCTCTTGATCTGGAGAACACATGATACTGTATATTTGTATTAAGACGAAATAAATAAATATTAAAGAAAAAAAATATTCAAAAAATACATATGAATATTCTTATTTTTTTTTTAAGTATTTGATTTATACCATTTGTCTTCTCGAATATATTGTTGCAAAGTACTCCTGATCCTTCCCCTTCACTACTGTTAATATTTAAGTGAGGAGTAAAGAAATAGGTTTGGTAGAGCATTTACTGGAACCTGCTGTATATCTTCATAATCTAAGGGTTTTTATGAAGTTAAGGAATCCAATGACGTTGCGCACGGTGTTGGTGTCAGTTTCGGTAACGTCAAAATGACGTTATTTTACGTGAAGTTCTAAAAAATTTACTTGACGTTACTTTTTTGCTTACATTTTTTATGGAGAAAAAAATAAAAACCCAGTAATGCCGCCAATTAAATAATTCAAGTAATTGAAAACACGTGTAATTAAATTCTCTGCACTCTTTTGCATGCATATTACAGGAGGAAAATATAAGCAGGGTTTGCCTCATTAAAAAAAAACTTGGTAGAAATAACGAATTTTGTTCAACATGGCATTTTGAATTTACATGCTTTTTATTTTATTGAGATAAATTCAAAACAATTCCATATCATATCAGTAGGCCCTAGAACCTGTCCTTTGTTTTCAGTAAATTGTACGTTGTAGATATGTTGCTGATTTAGCATTGAATTATTATTTGTTAATTCCCATCCCATCTTGTAATAAAATCTGATACATTTGTACTCACCTCCAGCAACCCCTTACACTTATTCAATATTAGACTATTCAATGTAAACTCGTCATGTATAGAACAGTTTATACCAGCATAAAATAGAGTTGACACACTTTACTGGGAGTTAATTCAAATTTGAAATCATATCCTTGCATCAATTTTGGTTTGTGTGATTTTCTTTTCGTGTCTTAATTCGAACTCTGATAGGTACTTTTGTACAGATTTTGACAAGGATATGCACTGATACAGTGTACAAGTAAACACTGCACATGTTTTACTTTATATATAAGTACAACTTTTAAAACTTGAATTATTCTCCTAATTAACCATTATTGGTATGTTTTTCTTTTATCCATATCAGGCTCTTCAGCGATAATATTAAGAGTAAGTTTTGGAGAGAGAAAAATATATTGACGCTTTACATAACATTTTATGCATTGAGCCTAATAACGTCAAAACGCCAAATTTTTACGTCTGTGACATTTATTTTGACATTTCATTTTTGTTAGGATTTTTTCACCATTCTATTGAAATTATTTTGGAATATACCTTTAATTTTCAATATGTGAATTTTCAATGACCACACATATGATCAATGTTACCACATTTATACAATTATAGTAAGATTTGTTACTTTTGGACAATGTGTGACATTTACGTTGACATTGTAAAAAGCCTCTAAAACAAACACTTCTTTATAGAATCAATTCATTTTCATATCTAAATAAAGTTTTGATTTTGCACATTTTGTATTAAACGTTGTTTGGTGCCAAATTAGAAAAATGAATTCTTAAAATGTAGGTCATTGCTGGAGTGTAGCATTTAAACGTGACATTTTTGCCGTCAAATTCAGTTGTGACGTATAGCTACATGTAGTACATACATGTAACACGGCAATTATTATTAAAATTTAAGGCACCGAAAGTTAAAATTCTGTCTAGAGATATTTTCCTTAATAACGTGGCAACATTTTGTAGAATTTGTAATAATTTTCAACATCAATTTTTCATCCAGCATTAAAAAATTTGCCATTTTACGAATCTTAAAAACTTTGCGACATTGAACCTCCAAACTTTGTGACACACCATCTTAGTCAATGTCCCCACAATAAATCGGCTTAATATCAGAAACCCACTCCCAACATACATATCGACACAAAATATCAGTCTAATTTAAAATATAATTCCTTGCACACAAAAAAGATTATTGACATGCCATTTCAAAATTGATTTTGCTCATGAAATTATTTTTTTAAGTTACCGATGACATTTCGTATTCCTTCCATATTTCTTCGGATAACGCTTATCTACATCGCTGTCTTGCAATTTGAACAAGGCGTTCACAGTATTCGGATTAAACAACATCACAATTGTAAATCTTTATATCATTTACATCAGATTTTGAACTTTTCTGCTAAATGTTATGTTTGTATTGTTTGTTTTATGGAAATTATCAACATTTTGCTATTGCGTGTGCGACGCTCCTGTTACCTATCTACATGCGTTTTTGACGTAATTGATTGAATAGTCGATTTAATATATTTGATAATTGGAATTTTTTGCTCAAAATTTTTGTTAAAATGTGTTTAGTATACAATCACCAACCGAATGATATATAGTTTTCATATATTGAATTGTTTTAAAATTATGGAAATAGTGCAAATGCCGCCGTAATAGTAATTATTGACTTTTTGACACCAACACCGTGCGCGACGTCAATATCTGTTTGGTAGCCCAAATTCACTTTGATGACTTGAAATGTAAAAAAAAATATATATTTAAAACTGACATATATGATTTTGAGGAATTTTCTGCTTAGGGGATCTATATGGGTATATGTTGGATTACAAATGACATAAAAAGATCGTGATGTCAACACTGAACAGTAGATAAAAGATTTTCTTATCAGTTTTACTAGTAGACAGTACACACCAGACGTAGTTGTGATCAAAATGAGGGGGTTCTGCGTCTTTGCCTTCTGTGTCTTATTTTCAGGTATGTAATGTTCATTTTTGTTGCATTTTACTTCACACCATTTTTACTCAGCCTGCATTGAATCATCTCTCGGTAATAATATCATTTTTAACAAAATGGTTTGATTAAATGTACTCGTTTAACTTCTTCATCTATCATTTTCTTTCAATGTTATAATAAAGTACTACACATAATGGTCTAGAAGAACTGTGAGAAATGAGCTTACAAAATTTTATCCCCGTTCCGAATGGAGGTAATAAGGTTCATATTTTGCAGTGGGAAACACTAAATATCAAAACGTAAAATAAGATGGGCAGAATAGCACTATGTAATCAAGATTCTATCAAAGCTAGGACGCATTATATAAAAGGTCTCCGTAAAGTATATTTAGTAAGCAGTTACAAAAAAGAAATGAGACCCCCAATGATATGTTAAAAAAGACATGCCATCATGTGGTTTTTTTCCCATGGGAAACCCCAAATATATATTTGATCGAAACGTAAAATAGAGGTAGGTATAAATTCCAAAGATTCTGGAAGAATCTCATTGAATTTATTCTTTGGTATAGGAGCAGTAACGGGTGTAAAAAGGAGTATAAAAATAGAATACAAAAACCCTTCATTTAAAAAGTCGCCATTTTCTCCCGAGCTTTGATCTCCTCTGATATTTTTTTTATCTCAGACATAAATGCACGTTATTTTTTTTCTCCTTTAGCGTCTGTTTCCTCTGCAGCCTCTTTGAGAGGCTGTGTTGGACAGATTTTCCAATGTTTCGTCAGCCCATGTGAGGTTGCCAAGTGTTCGTATCCAAATGCTCACTGTGTGTAAGTAAAGCATGTACAAATATTAACCTGTTAGATTGTATTGTATAAATAAATGATGATAAACGTTTCATTGTAAACTATCATGAAGTGAAACCCGTTAAATTGAATAATACTTCCTTCGTTTAGGGCTGACTATTGTAATGGATGTAACGCTGTTTGGTACCATGGACATATAAAACTGACCACTGAACAGTGTGCTGGAACAACGACACCGCCACCATTTTAATTTGTTTGCATTGACGTATTATACATGTATCAGTATTGCTGTTTTTGTATTTTAATCATGTACATGTGTTGCAACCACTATTGAAATACGACCAGTATTGAAATAATTATTTCAATAGTATTGAGAATGCATTTCAATAACAAACATGGTTGCAACCAATATTGAAATACGTCCACTATAATTGAAATAATTACTTCAATAGTGGTTGAGGGTGCATTTCAATAACAAACATAGGCTGCATCCATTATTGAAATACGACCACTATTGAAAAAAATATGTAAATAGTGGTTGAGTGTATTTCAATAACAAACATAGGTTGCAACCACTATATTTATGTTCTTCAACACTTTAAATTCATTTATTGAGTTTACTATTAAAACTACGACTTTGTCTACTTGTGAATGATTATTTCAAAAATTGTTGCAAAACACCACCACATTTTAATCACTATCGAAATAAAACCTACATGTACAGTTGTAATAAGCCTAATACTAACTTCCCTAGAAATATTGCTTTTTAATGTCTTGACGAGTAGACGTTGTCTTTACTACACTTTATCTATATTTGTAGTGTAGGTAATCTCATGAATATGCGCGACAATTTAGTTATATTCTATATTCTTTTTATTAAAAATAACCATACATGTATTTTCATAAGAAAGATTTATACACAAAATTATCAGTCTTCTTTCCTTTGTTCAATATAGATATTCTAATTTCTACATCTAAATGTATTTATGATCCTTTCCTTTCAAAATCAATGACAAAAATGAATTTTATATAACAAAATTAATTCAAAATTGCATACATGCATATTGATAGATTGTCTGTTTGTTTTCGCCGATTCGGCCAGATTCAGCGGGAGCTTGCTTATAACATTTGCATACATGTTTGAATTAAAGGTAGGTGAGTTTAATAAAAAGTGTCCGTGAATTAATCTAAATTTCTACAAAAAAGTAAAACATAAAACAACTCTAAAGTTTCAAAATTGGTTGTATTTCAATAGTGGTTGCAACCTGTTTGTTATTGAAAAGCACTCTCAACCACAATTGAAATAATTATTTCAATAGTGGACGTATTTCAATAGTGGTTGCAACCAATGTTTGTTATTGAAATGCACTCTCAACCACTATTGAAATGATTATTTCAGTAGTGGTTGCAATCTATGTTTGTTATTGAAATGCACTCTCACCCACTATTGAAATAATAATTTCAATAGTGATCGTATTTCAAAGCACTCGCAACCACTATTGTAATAATATTTCAATAGTGAGTGGTCTTATGTCAATAGTGGTTGCAATCCCTATTTGTTATTGAAATGCACTCTCAACCACTACTGATATAATTATTTCAATAGTAGACGTATTTCCATAGTGGTTGCAACCAATGTTTGTTATTGAACTGCACTCTCAACCACTATTGAAATGGTTATTTCAATAGTGTTTGCAACCTTTGTTTGTTATTGAAATGCACTATCACCCACTATTGAAATAATAATTTCAATAGTGTTCGTATTTCAAAAGTGGTTGCAACCTATGTTTGTTATTGAACTGCACTCTCAACCACTATTGAAATGAGTATTTCAATAGTGGTTGCAACCTATGTTTGTTATTGAAATGCACTCTCACCCACTATTGAAATAATAATTTCAATAGTGTTCGTATTTCAATAGTGGTTGCAACCTATGTTTGTTATTGAAATGCACTCTCAACCACTATTTCAATAGTGGTTGCAACATACATGTACTACGTTTCGTAAAGGCCGGTATACACGATCGGTATACACGATGAGATTTGAAGTATAATGCAAGTATTATAATACTTTTGTATTATAATACTTTCCTGTACTCACGATAATACATATATTATAAGATTGTAAATAAACTACGTGTTGTTCATTTTTCTCTCTGTCAAAGTAATAAAAATGGAGAATGAGGCTCTGATAGCAGTGTCTATCACCGTACTATGCACTGCTTGATATATTCCACAAGTCCTTTTCCCCTTCCCATTAAGCCACGAGTTTTTCGATGTCTTTACTTGTAAAGTCGACCATTATTATTTACCATGTGCTTTCTTTAGTAATGATAAAAATAGAATGACCCCTAGTGTCATTACTTTTCATTGGTTGAAAGTGATAGGTAAAACCCCAGTCACATTACCAAAAAACACCAACGGCCGACGGGTTTTGAAGCAAATATGGGATTCTTCGGGTGACAGTCGTCAGTTCATCGGCCGTTGTCTTCGCCGATTTTGACCTCTATTTTTGTCGACCGACCAATTTTGTGTCCATCGGTCCAAGTTATAATTTTTTATGCGTCGGTGGCCGATTCCTTCAATTGAAGTTATCCGTCGACCAAGCTTCGATCATCGTCCGACCATCGGCGGTCAGTTTATAAAGTCGGTTGTCCGTCGTTGGACAATAAGGGTGTTTAAAATTTCGGCCGTCGGTTAAAATCAAACTGTAGCTTAGAGCTCGATGATCGGACGACGATTGGCCGACTTGTGAATATTTAACCTAGTAATGCCTAGGTCACATTTCCCGGCCGGTAGCCGTAGACCGGTGGTAATCGGTGGTAATCCGTGGTGTTAGCGATGCTCCAACATCGGTCCACATCGGCCTAGTTGTCCTTAAAGTATCAGTCACATTATCCAGTGATGGGTATACGATGGGCAACCAATGCGTTTTATGATAAAAATGGCGTGGTTGCCGGCCGGACTTACAAAGGCCCAGCGATGCATTGCTTATCAAAAAACGATGTTCCAGGATAATCGGTCGATGTATATTACATCGCTTATACATTGGTGAACATTGTTCGTACGTCGGTCGACTACGGGCCAATGTTTGGTCGAAAATCGACCGGTGATCGGCAATTATCTCTTGAACACCACTCAACCCCCCGATGACCTCTGATTCAACGGATATTGGACGATGCTCGGCCATACATCGGCCGATCCTTGAAAGATGTGTTAATGATGAGTTACCGATGAGGAGTGATGTGAGGCATCGTTGGAGACATCGCAGAATTTTAACTACGAATTATTTCCTACCGATGACCCCACCGATTCGCAAAATGGCCTCAGTCACCGTCCGATCACTAGTGGTGCCCGGCCGGCAATCATGCCATTTTCATAAAAAAACGCATCGCTTTCTCATCGTATACCCCATCGCTGGATAATGTGACTTATACTTAAGGATACATAACACAAACAAAATTTTGATGCATGGATTGATATAAATTTTTTGAACGGAAATAACATGAATAATTAATCCGTAAGATATAAAGAAATCTAAAGTATTATTTGCTGCTTAGATATGCACCATTTGTCATTTTTATGCAATTCCACACAACATTTTGCACACATTTTCAACTTTGCCTTGCAAACATTACTCACGTCACCTATCTGAATATAGATCTATGAAAAAATATTGCTGAATTCTAAAGAAAAAAGTTTTTTGTGTTATTTGTCCAAGTCATCGGTGTCCCTAGGAATTAATGTGACTACTCCGTGTCGCCCGATACTGTATCGGCCGATCATGTTCTTTCAGCCGACAAGACCAGAAAAATTTAGTCGCCCGACCATCGGCTTAAATGTGACCTAGGCATAAGCTTAAGGTCAAAGGCAACAATACAAATCAGAAGCAGAGCAAACGCGGACCTAAGGATCAGGTACCATTAATGAGTGAGCATGCTCTGCAACTGGTCACACCCACAGTGTGCTTCTTGTCATGATCGGGGAAAAACGGATTCTGAAAATCCGTAGACAATGTAGTATACAAATAATGGGCTAACAATTATCATGTAATGAAAATGTCCATCAGCATTTGAATTAACGAAATATTGTATGCTGACAAATTCATTACATAGGTTTATCGACCACAGAATTTGCGAAATGATGACTTTGAAAGAGACTATTGATATTCTTGTTTCATCAATTTGTTTGTCAACTACAGGTACTATCCTCGATTTAAAATTGTTCGTACGTAGAGCCCTTGTGTATCGAATTAACTGGGAGGTGCAGGTGATGAGGGCATATTGCAACATAAAAGGGGAAATTGACGAAAGAAAAGGTGAAGTAATAACCTTTTGTTGTTAGATTATCATAAATGTCTTATTCAAGTGAAATTTCAAAATACATGTATGAAACAGAAGAGTCAAACTCTTTGGCATCTATTGTTTCAATTTCATGACATGAACCTCCGCAACTGTAAACGTCGCTTTTGACAACCCTGATCTTTACCTACTTAACTTTAGATACATTAGGGACGCAGCAGCCCACTTCTACACTACAGCGTAATGTAATCTGGTCTTTATCTGTTTTTTTTTCACTTCCTTATAACCTTCAATGTCACGCAAATTATTTATTTATCATTATTATATTATTATCTTTATAACTATTTTCATTTGTTTTTCATCTAGTTGATTTCTCCCTCATAATGTTGTTTGATTGTTCATATTTGTTGTAATGTTGAAACTGAGTCTCCGGTTCGAAGGAAATAAAGAATGAACGAACTTAATGGAAGTAGATACCAAAAACAACCCGAAATATAAAAAAAACCTTATACTTAAAAAGGAAAACGCACACGAACAAGTGTAGCAAAGCTTTTATTCATTTTACAAATGACTTGCATAACTTAATGTGGAAATATGTTTGTTCAGAAACTAAAAGAATTGTCTTGTCACTTCATGGAATATCATCAATGAACAGATATGTGTTACATTTGTACAATAGTTATGAATCAAAATCTTGACATAACGTTTATTTAATACTCGAAAGCATCTTTGGAAATACACATAAAAGGGCTATCACTCTTCTCACACCGATAAATTTTGCCATACCGGAAACGGAAAATCCCCCTACAGCACAGTCCGGCTCCGCACTCCGTACTATCGGAACACCTCGCCCCTGTCGGTGAAATATGAAAAATACACATGGAAATTATGGTTCACATTTTTTCTTTAGCAAATTAATGAGATAAGAATAAAACATTACCTAGTGGTTTGAGGAATTCTGGATTGGGCTTTAGCTTTTCAATGTTTTTGCACGTTCCTATCTCCCGACCTTTTGGTAACCAAATAAAAGTCAAACGCATTAAACGCAAGAATAATATGGAAGAACAAAGTCAACATTTTTAGAAATATGTTCCTTACAAAAGAGAATGACAACTTAGTGGACATTTACTAAATAAACATTCTGACCAAAACTGCATGTAGATAAATACAATGTTTTATAATTACTAAAAGTACCTATTAATACTGATTTTTCTCGGTCCTTCAGGCACACATTTTTGGGGTCACAGCACTGGGTTGTATGTCCACAGTGTTCCTCTGTTTCAGCACACTAAAAATAATGATACGAGCCATAATTACAAATCATTTTATCAAATTCTAAATAAATGTAACACCCGATTTCCTTCATGATACTAGAGTGTGAAATATATAGTTTTGGTAGGTAGGCAAGTTTGTGCTCTTTGTTTTCTAAAACAAAATATGCTGTAAAATCAATGAAAATTTGCACAAAAAATTCGGAAATTGACATTATTTCTGACCTCTCTGTGACCTCAGTATGTCCCACAACTTAGGACCAATACTCATTTTGTGGCAGGAATGACAACAGGTTTTTATTTATAAAATGTTACATTATTCTAAAAGGGATTTTAGCCTATCTTGTCCTTTCTTTTGAATTTAAATGTTTTATCGTTTTCTTTCTGTAATACCAGGGTATTGCTTAATCCCCGGGGGATTATTTACTATGGGGACGGTTTCATATAAGACACAGATATTTATTAATTTTTTTTTAAATTTAAAGGCAGATCGCTGAAATTCCACAAAAGATTTTAGAACTTTTGAGTGTGCACAATACAATAAAAGATTGCAATGTAATGAAAATTCTTAAAGCAACCATAAAAGTGAGCAATATATAGAAGATCCTTAAAGTCATTATAAAAGTGTGCAATGTATAGAAGATTCTTAAAGCCATCATAAAAGTGTGCAATGTATAGAAAAACTACACAAAAGTTTGCAAGGTATAGAAGATACTTAATGCCACCGTAAAAGTGTGCAATGTATAGAAGATCCCTAAACCCATCATAAAAGTAGGTAGTGTATGGAAGATCCCTAAAGCCACCATAAAAGTGTACAATGTATAGAAGATCCCTAAAGCCACCATAAAAGTGTACAATGTATAGAAGATCCCTAAAGCCACCATAAAAGTGTACAATGTATAGAAGATCCTTAAAGCCACCATAAAAGTGTGCAATGTATAGAAGATCCCTAAAGCCACCATAAAAGTGTGCAATGTATAGAAGATCCCTAAAGCCACCATAAAAGTGTGCAATGTATAGAAGATCCCTAAAGCCACCATAAAAGTGTGCAATGTATGGAAGATCCCTAAAACCACCATAAAAGTGTGCAATGTATAGAAGATCCCTAAAGCCACCATAAAAGTGTGCAATGTATAGAAGATCCCTAAAGTCACCATAAAAGTGTGCAATGTATGGAAGATCCCTAAAGCCATCATCAAAGTGTGCAATGTATGGAAGATCCCTAAAACCACCATAAAAGTGTGCAATGTACAGAAGATCCCTAAAACCACCATAAAAGTGTGTAATGTATGGAAGATCCCTAAAGCCATCATCAAAGTGTGCAATGTATGGAAGATCCCTAGAGCCACCATAAAAGTGTGTAATGTATGGAAGATCCCTAAAGCCATCATAAAAGTGTGTAATGTATGGAAGATCCCTAAAGCCACCATAAAAGTGTGCAATGTATAGAAGATCCCTAAAGCCACAATAAATGTGTGCAATGTATGGAAGATCCCTAAAGCCATCATAAAAGTGTGTAATATATGAAAGATCCGTAAAGCCACCATAAAAGTGTGTAATATATATGGAAGATCCCTAAACCCACCATAAAAGTGTGTAATGTATGGAAGATCCCTGAAGCCACCATAAAAGTGTGTAATGTATGGAAGATCCCTAGAACCACCATAAAAGTGTGTAATGTATGGAAGATCCCTAAAGCCATCATACAAGTACGCAAGGTATGATCTATGAGCAATGTATATCTATAAAACCACCATAAAAGTGTGCAATGTATAGAAGATCCCTAAAGCCATCATAAAAGTGTGTAATGTATGGAAGATCCCTAATGCCACCATAAAAGTGTGTAATGTATAGAAGATTCCTGAAGCCACCATACAAGTACGCAATGTATGATCTATGAGCAATGTATATCTATAAAACCACCATAAAAGTGTGCAATGTATAGAAGATCCCTTAAGTCATCATAAAAGTATGCAATGTATAGAAGATCCCTAAAGCCACCATAAAAGTATGCAAGGTATGATCTATGAGCAATGTATATCTATAAAACCACCATAAAAGTGTGCAATGTATAGAAGATCCCTAAAGCCATCATAAAAGTGTGTAATGTATGGAAGATCCCTAATGCCACCATAAAAGTGTGTAATGTATAGAAGATTCCTGAAGCCACCATACAAGTACGCAATGTATGATCTATGAGCAATGTATATCTATAAAACCACCATAAAAGTGTGCAATGTATAGAAGATCCCTAAAGCCATCATAAAAGTGTGTAATGTATGGAAGATCCCTAGAGCCACCATAAAAGTGTGTAATGTATGGAAGATCCCTAAAGCCATCATACAAGTACGCAATGTATGATCTATGAGCAATGTATATCTATAAAACCACCATAAAAGTGTGCAATGTATAGAAGATCCCTAAAGCCATCATAAAAGTGTGTAATGTATGGAAGATCCCTAAAGCCACCATAAAAGATTGAAGGATATGGAGATTACGAACAGTATTCAATATCAAAGTCTATAAAACAATACAAAATAAGAGCACGGACCTCCAAAACATCAGAAGTGAGATCAGGTGCGATGGAGGAGTGAGCATGCAGTGTAAAGAAGATAATAAAATGTGCAATATATTATAGAAGATCCCTCAACTAATAGTAAATATATATATATATCGTTCATTGAATAGAACACAAGTATACTTAGAGCTACCATAAAAGAGTTCAATGTTTAGAACGTTTTTAAGCCACCCTAAAAACCTTAAAGCCACCATAAGTGTGCAATCTTTAGAAGATCCTTAAACCCACTATAAAAAGAAGAAACATTGAACATAAACGTATGTGCTTTATGCTGACAATATTTTCGTGTATATAGGCATGTTTTTGGTGATTCACTAGAAAATATTGCGCATGAACAGCATGTGGTGATTAGCTGCACGTAAAGGAAAAAGATATGAACGATATCATTTTCTTGAGTTTAAACGCATCTGTCAAAAATAGAAATCACTTATTGCTAATTTTCCATAAGTTCTCGCCGATTTACAGTGAAGTACAAAAGGGCGTGCAGGACGGCAATAAATCTATTCCGTACTATCATTTAGGATTGATCCGCACAATTTTCTTCCATTCTCTACCCTAATATCTGCAGTAAATGTCATTTTCGCCCCGTGATGGATGTCTAAGAACAATAATGGCCTTATATTTTTTACTGCCCTGTCCCCAAACTGTGAAAGATAACTACATCCTTTTGTTTTGAGGTATGGAATATGTCCCTCCCTCACCGGGGGATAATGATACATCGCACATAAAATGCTGCGTTATTGGAATACTTAATGTTCTCAAAGATTTATATGTTTAGTTGGAGAGGTGCAACAATCGAACTGAATAACGCATTTTGATATTTCATTTTTAATAATATATATGCGTATGACTTTTGCTAATTTGCTAAGGGTGTTATTACTAAAATGAGACAGAAAAAATAAAAAGCTTTTTGGTCATCATTTTATTTTTTGTAATTATTTTATGTTTATAACCTTCACAGATAAATTTCAAATTTTTCTTATTTTTGTAAAAATTAGTGAAGAATTTTAGTTCAAGACTATAGGCCCCAAATCAGATGAAAATACCGATAAAATCAGTCAGTTATCACTATACAGCGTGAAATTCGACATCCATAACCAGATATTGAAGAAATAGATAGGTTCAAACTTTTGCACTGATGAGTTTTTCTGAATCAATTTTCCCTCTAATGAGGATTTCCCACAAGTATGCAAATTAAACGATACTCATGATACCTCATTCATTAATCTATTCGTCGGAAATGAATGGCTTATATTCAAGGATATCATTTATCCTACAGGAGTCCCTTTCCTTTTCGAATACTCTCGTTGCCGATTACGTTTCATCAGCGGGTCGGGCTTATTGCCGTAAATGAAATGTGGTGCAAATTGAATTATTTCTATTTTCAGAATATAAGAAGTTTCCTTGTCAAAATACGAATTTCTTCTTGGCAATGTTAATGATGCCTTACTGAAATAATTGCAGACTTGTCGACATATTTACATAAACTCGTTTTTTGCTCATTTCATTCAGTCGGTGCGTATAAAAATGCAATTGAACATTTCTGAGAAAGTGTTGGGAAAAGGGAAAAACTTATGATGCAGAAAAATTCAATTTGCAAAAAATAATTGTCTTTAAAGGAATCCTTTTTTAGGCTCTGTTTATGGCAATCGGAATATAAACGTCTTATAAAACTAGTACGATTCATGCCAACATCTTCCAAAACGCCTGTATCATAGTTCCTACTTTCTCCTCTTTGAATATACGATGTATGATTTGATGTCCGTAAACTATAATTACATTTCACTCTATTCGGATTGTTATGTTAGATTCCACACTATTTCTAGTGTATTATGAGGCTAAATGTTTCCTTATACAATATAGCTGCAAGGCATTTTGCTCATCCTTTAAAAAGGTGTGGGATACTTCTCACCATCCCAATGGGCTTGAAATGATTATTTTTCACGCATGCACCGCGGGTTCCAGCATTTCCCAACAAAAACGATGGCAAGACAAACAGGTAAATTCTAAACAATTGTAAGTTTCCTGAAATCACAGATGACTATAGTTACATTTATTTGTTTTACATGTACATGTGTTTTGTATGTTGTTTAACGTCCCTCTCAAGTCAAGAATTTCCACTCAAATAGACACACCACCAGCAGCAAATTTTCTCCTATACTCAGCACTTAGGACCATTAAGCAGTGAGGGATCTTTTTTTGTTCCAGAACCCTTGAAGTTACACGGAACCACGGTTTACTAGTATACGCGTCCTCGGTCTCATGCGAATGACCGGTCTCCAGGTCCCGCAGTGGATTCGTACCCCCGATATAAGAATCGACAATAGAGCAAACTAGGAATAAATTATTTGATTCATTGCCCATAAGAACCCACCTTTAAAGAAATTAATGTGGCTATTGTACATATAAATAAGGTGATGTTAGAAGGATTTTAACATCCCGTTTAAAATAAGTATATTCTTCGTTTGTTTGTTATTCTGACCTTGTTTGTAAATACGGCCTATCACTGTTAAGTGTGGATTGAATAACATGGTCCGCTGTACTGTAAGTGAAATATGTGGAGATAAAGAACAGTATTCAAGATCAAAAGTCCATTAAATATTACCAAATAAGACCAGAGCAAAAACGGACCTATAAAACATCAGAGGTTGGATAAGATGCCATGGAGGAGTGAACATCCCCTGCGACCATTCACACCCGCCGTGTGCTCCTTGTCATGTATGGGAAAAACATCTGTAGACAATTAAGTGTGTAAATAATGATCTAACAATCAGTATGAAAAAAAGTATTAGACTTAATTATAGTTTGTACTTGCTGTCAAGGTTATTGTGTCGACAATAGAACTTACGAAATGATGACTTTAAACAAGACTGATGATGTTGTTGCATCATCGACTTGTTTATCAATACCGGTAACTTACCTCGTTTTAAAAATTGTTCATACGTAGAACATGCTTTTCCGTATCGAATCAACTGAGATATAAACCCGAATGCAGGTGACAAGGGGATATTGCTGCATAAGTAAGGGAAGTTGACAATTGAAAAGTTCAAGTCATCACGTTTATCATGAACTTTGTTGTTTGATAACCAATAACGTCTATTTCTAATGGTATATCCAAATATGAAACAGATGTTTCAGTCTCTTTGGTATCTTTTATTTCAAGTTCACCGAGTTGTATCGTATCGACATGAGAATGGAAATAACCATTGTGAATTGACAATTCATTCTCGATATACCCAAATGTCAAGTTGAAAGCCACAGCAAGTGTTAAATTCTTCTTTTCACGCAAAAGATTTTGAACAAATTCTGCTTCATATGAATACAAAAATAGGTCTGCTAATAACTTGGCGCAATGTGGTACCAATTGAATTTTCAATAGATTCTTGGAGGACCTGGTCTCCAAAGCCCACATAAATAATATCAACTCCAGAGTAATTGTGTGTACAATCAGAAGGTTTTCAACAAAGTAAATTTGCAAATGACCAATGATAAGGTAAGTAATTTTACGATTTTAATTTTTATTGAAAAAAGCAGCTGTCAATAATGTCAGAGAGCCTGTACTTTAATTTATCGCCTGGAATAGTTATATCAAGTCGTGGGTTTTTTTAATGCTGTAGACTTTGGTAAAATTCTACGAATTCAAATGTTCCAAAAGTTTCTTAGAGTATTTTTAGTATTCACATCTGATTTACACCACATCTCGAATGTATTGTTGCACAGTACTCTTGACGTTTCTCCTTTACTTCTGTTAATATCTTAGTGAGGAGTAAAGAAAGAGGCTCGGTTGAACATTCACTGGGATCTGCTATGCATCTTTGTCTGCTTACATGGCAGGCCAAAAGATATCTTCAAATAATTATACCTAGTCTTCAAGTCAATTGTACTGATCTGAATATGAAATGAAGATAGATTTACGTATGCAATTCAATGATGCCTATATTTAATTCATTTGGAGATGTACAATTGATTTAAAGTTAGGGAAAATTGAATTGAAGAGAGGTACGAGGGCCGTTCAAAAATTATGCGGACTTGTTGCAAAGAAAAAATATCTGACGACATAATCGGGCAAAATGTCACACATAATATAAAAGAATCTTTACTTATATGGTCTTCAAAATTTCATATCAAAATGTTGTAAATTGGTGTCAATTTTGAGTGATTTTTCAGGACATATCATTAAGTCACGGAGCAGCAAAATCTTCGACGTCACAGGCATTATATAAAATATGTGATTGAGCTATCATTTTCTCAACATTTTCCCAAGGGTACCTGTACAGTTTGAGTTACCTTATCTACTCAACTTTCAAACATCATTTCTTGTCAAGCATGAAATTCACAAATCTATTAAACAAGTATCAGAATATTGCTTTTTTGGTTTAAAACCAAAAACTGCAGGCACTTACTTTATGAGAATAGTGTGATATTAGTGACTCTCAATCATGTTTTTACAATCCGGATAAAGTTTTATCATAAAATCTACTTCCAAAGAGCAGATTTCAAAGTATAGCCTTTTTACAGAGGTCTAACCCTAAAATTTCAATTTGCTATTCGTGGAAAAATATCACTAATACCTTTCTAGTTTACTACATAAATATATGCATATTTTGGATCCATTGGCGATATCTCAAGCATTACACATATTTAACAAAAGTGTATTGCGCCGTATATTCAGAGACGTCATTTTCACAGTCGTTTTCACAGGAAATCGCATCAGAGAAAAATCACTATATTTCTGTTAGTACTTCAAATATCACGTCAGAAATCTAAATACATAATAATAGAACAATTTAAAGATATATTTGAGGAAATTGTCGAAAAATATCGCGAATTATTGAAAATAAATGAGTTATATTTTGGATTCCGCATGCTTTTGCTTAAACTTTTTTGTCGTGCTCCGTACCTCTCCATCAGCGATATCAACATACCGATAATTTTAGCAGATTTTTTTTAAAATACAGAAATGTTGCCCAAAATTTATTGGAATCTTTAAGATACATAATTATGTGAAATTTCATAACTATATGACGTCTGTAAGAGTAAATAATAGCACAGTCAGCGTAATTTTTGAACGGCCCTCGTACATGTACAAATACTATGAATTAAAGATTGGCATAATTGATTAAGAGATGGTTGCAATTGAATTAAACCTATATTGAGGAAGAAAAATTGTCACTATCATATTATGTCAAGTTTGAATATTTTTAATATTCCAAACAACTAAAATGAGTTTGATATAAAGGAATCTTATAGTAGATTGCAAAACTTAATAGAAATCCTTAAAAAGATTCTTAGCGGGTTCCATAAATGTTCTACCAAGTCTCTTTCTTTATTCCTCACTCAGATATTAACTGCAGTGAAGGCCAAAATTAGGAGGACTGTGCAACAATATATTCGAGAAGGTGGTGTAAATCAGATGTGATAGCTTAAAAATTCCATGAAATTTGAAATCAGAAATTTTCATCAAATTCGAATAGCATCAAAACTTATTACTTTTCAACAATATACAACGAATCCCCAAGATAAATTTAAGTCCAGTCTTTTTGACATCATCGAAAGCTGCTTTTTCCAAAAAAAAAAAAAGAAAAGAAAAAAAGAAAATAAAAGAAAGAAAAAAAAACTTGTAAATTTACCTACCTTGTCGTTTGACATTGGCAAAATTATTTTGTTAAAAACATTCTGAATGTATAAACAAGTATTTTGAACTTGATATTGAATGAGACTTGGATTTTCGATTGAAACCTATGTGGTTTTGTAGACCTGGTCTGAATTTTCATGGGTCCCAAAACAGCTGCGTCCCGTTATAAACAGACCTATTTTTGTATTCATATGAAGCAAAATTTATTAAGATGTTATACATGCAAAGAAAAAAAAACAGTTGCTGTAGCCTTTACCACCTCATTCGGATATGTTGACGACATCTTACCAATCAACAAGGTTTTTTTTTCATTTGTCGAATCAATACATCTTGAAATAAAATACTAGTATACTACAAAGTCTGACTGGTGCATGTTTGGATATTTTTACTTGAAAAAGACATTAATGGTAACTTAACAACAATGTTCTATTCTAAACGTAATGACTTCCAACCTTTCAATTGTCAACTTCATTTACGTATGCAGCAATTAACCCTAATCATCTGCATTTGAGGTTTATATCTCTCGATTGATTCGATATGCAAGAGCATGCTCTACGCAACCATGACTTGTTTAAACTGAGGTTATTTGTTGACAAACAAGTCGATGAGACAAACGTTTAGAATCATCATTTCGCATGTTCTACGAAAGATACAATGACCTTGTCAACAAATACAATCTATCATTAAGTCAAATACTGACTGACGTTTTTTTTCATACCAATTGTTAGGCTATTATTTACACAAACTGAATTGCATGCGAATTTTGCGTTATTTCGCGACCATGACAAAGAGAACACTGTGAGTATGAACGGTCAGCAGGGTTGCTCACTCCTCTATGGCACCTGATCCCACCTCTGATGTTTTAGAGGTCCCAGTTTCCTTTGCTCCTGATTTGTATATAACTGTTCGTTATCGCTATATAATTCATTGTAACTATTTTAAACTCATTTGTAGAAATGTATGAATTGTACCTATCTTTTTATTAAAGAGATAAGGGTATAATTAAATTGGATCTAGCTGTAATTAAATTGAACCAATCTATAATGTAATTACGTAGAGGTTTGATTCATTTTAGCCTTAGTTCAATTGTTAAAAAATACGTGTTATTTTTTATACCTATCTTTAATTCATTTTGACCTATCTTCAAAAAAAAAAAAATAAATAAAATATATCTTCAGTTATTGTGGATAGGGCTTATATAGGCTATGCCCTATAATTAATTATTTATTTATTACATAATAAAATATGTTCAAATCAATTATTTGAAAATAAATAAAATGGTTTGAAAATAAGTACAATTATTTGATAAGAAGTAAAAAAAATCCATAAATATGTACCAATTTAGCATTCCATAGACATACGAGAACAATTCATTAGAGGGGCGCATTTTTCCTCCAGTTTTTATAACTACATATATCATTAAAAATTATCCTTGCATAATTATATGAAAGTTGCAACCTGTTTTCTGACATTAAAAAAATCTTGTTTCTTTTCCTATCAGAATAGAGCAAGAAAACGGTCTACTCTGTTCCTCTTTTCAATATTATTAAAAATAAAAAAAAGCATATCAAAATAAAAGAAGACACAAAATGTGTTCCTGAAAAGTGAACTTTTAAAAATTGTTTTGAAATGCATGGATGTTGATCATCAGACAAAGTAGAAAAATTGGACACCTTAAGCTTGTCAAGATAAGAGGAATTTAGACGCTTTGAAAATGTTTCCCAGTTAATAAGCTTCTTTCAAACATATATGCTCATTAATTTGATAAACAAAAGATGAAAACAATTCAAAACACAAAACTCACAGTTAGACTTCTTCGATGTGGTTTCCAATTTTTGTTAAAGAAAGGTCCACTACCCAGATACTGGTACCAATAGGACTCCACACCAATAACAAACAGACAGACTATAGCTAGCCCCGGCTTCACAGAAAACATTGTCAGTCTTTAAAAGTTCTACAAGTTCTGAGTTCTAAGTTCTGGTGCCGATAGCGACATCCGGGAGTTTTATACACCATTATTGATTGAATACAAATAACTCGGAGTGTCAGTCTCTCCGTAAAATATGACTGACCGATTGCAACATTTAGAAAGCAGTTAATATCTTACATTAGCTAATTGAAAGTTGACTGTATTTTCCATCTAACATGTATCTATCTTTCTAATAGAGTTGCTTGATTCGTAAAATATGCTAATATTTAAGTATATAATTTATATTACTTGATATTTAAGAAATAATGCGTTTTCATTATGTAATAAATAGAGCCCCTGCCTAACATAAGAGCTCCTGCATTAGGGGATTATCAATTTCACAATTTTTGAAAAGGATACGAATACTTGGTTGATTATAACCTTGCACTGTCTGTCTGCCAAATACTCAGGGGTAGAGAGGAGAGTTTTCAAAGAAATAATGCATTTTTGCTACATGTATATGATCATTAGAACCTTACCCAAACCACATAATAGACATCCTTGCTCAATTATTACCATGTGCTTAGTATGCCAGCAAAATATTCAGGGACAAAGTAAAAAATATTAAGTTTTCAAAGAGATAGTGTCTTTTCTCTATATTAATAAAGCCCCGCCTAGCTAATAGCAAACCCAGATCAAGAAGCCATGTATTTTACAGTTTTGGAAGTGACACCCTTGCTGATCATAACCATTGCTTAGTCTGTTTACCAAATACTTAGGAGTAGAGGGGAAGAAATATTGCATTTTATAATTGATAGAACCCTGCCCTTTTTACTAGAACTCCTAACCCAGGCCGACAAAATCCTGGACGAAAAACCTTTGCTCATTATATCCCTTGACTTAGAATGTCTGCAAAAACCAGGAGCAAAGAGAATTTCAATAATGAATGTATTTTCACCTTATAGAGCCTCATCCTAACACAAAAACCCAATGACGCATTAATTTTGATGTTTGTGACCTCACCACTCGGGGTCCTGAGGGGACAGAGGGCCATGAAATTGAAAATATTTGTCCCCTTTTACCCAAAGATATCTTATTTCAAAACTTGTTGAAATTGGTTCAGCGAACTAAGAAAATAGCTAAAAATGTTTCAAAACTAATGCCCGACGAACGACGCAATCCGCACACAAACGAACGAGAGAAAAGCTTGATAAATAAAGTGGTACCTCTATTACTTTTAATATAGGTTTAAGTAATTCATGGAATATATCAATGCTTTATTTTTATATCACTCACTTAAAAAGTGAGGGATATATTGTGATAGGGTTGTCAGTCTGTAGATTCCCTTCATACAGGGTACTCCACGGAATCTTTCTCCTGCTACCTAATAGAATCTTTCTCCTGCTACCCCATAGAATCTTTCTCCTGCTACCCCATATAGAATGTTTCTCCTGCTACCCCATAGAATGTTTCTCCTGCTACCCCATAGAATCTTTCTCCTGCTACCCCATAGAATGTTTCTCCTACTACCCCACAGAATCTTTCTCCTGCTACCCCATAGAATGTTTCTCCTACTACCCCACAGAATCTTTCTCCTGCTACCCCATATAATCTTTCTCCTACTACCCCACAGAATCTTTCTCCTGCTACCCCATATAATGTTTCTCCTGCTACCCCAAAGAATCTTTCTCCTCTACCCCACCAAACATTTCTCCTGCTACCCCATACCCTATAGAATCTTTCTCTTGCTACACTATAGAGTCTTTCTTCTGCTACCCCACAGAAACTTTCTACTGCTACCCCACATAACCTTTCTCCTCATATCCCATAGAATCTTTCTACTGCTACCCAACAGAGTTTTTCTCCTGCTACCCCATAGAATGTTTCTCCTGCTACCACACAGAGTTTTTCACCTGCTACCCCATAGAATCTTTCTCCTGCTACCACACAGAATCTTTCCCCTGTTACCCCACAGAATCTTTCTCCTGCTACCTAATAGAATTTTTCTACTGCTACCCCATAGAATCTTTCTTTTCCTACCCAACAGAATCTTTCTCCTGTTACCCCACAGAATCTTTCTTCTTCTACCCAACAGAATCTTTCTCCTGATACCCCATAGAATCTTTCTCCTACAGACCCACAGAATCTTTCTCCTACAGACCCATAGAATATGTACTACATAGTGCCACTGTACATTTTGATTAGACAGATATTTGGGATTTTTCCATTGCAATATATGGACATTGCCATTTGTTCAACAATATTACTTTATTCGCAACTCATACAATGCACACTTTTTGTTATCAAGATAAAAAAAAGATCATATTTAGATAATAATACTTAAAAGCCAAACACAGAAAGATGGAGTGAATGGGTTGCAGATCATTTTATAAAAGTACATTCTATGTGTATTATATACCATTAATTTGTTAATGTACCTTAATAGTGAACTTGCTCCTGTCGAATTGTTATGCCACTTGAACACACACTTACATGTATGACTATTTACTGGTTTGCTGAATGGCGTACTGCACGCTTTGACGTCTGGTTAGAACAATGTCTGTCTTGTCTTCATAAATTAAACATTTGAAGCATTTGTAGGATATCACAATCAACAGCATGAACAGTAGTCGACAGTCAGGCGGATTAATCTAAGTACTGTCGTCAGTCCTTTCAGTACTACTTTCTGTAATTGCCGTCTGTCTAACTCGTTCGCTGACCTTATTCTAAAGATGCTGGTTCCGTTTATATGTGGTCGAATAGTATCAACCTCTCAAATGCGCGTGAAATAAAATCCAAAACACTTAGTCAGGGTATTAAGCATATATTTATACTTATATTTTTCACCTCCTTTCTGACACTGCATGTCAATATGGTGGTATCCTTTGGATGTCTCTTGGTTACTTTACTTTTAGGTGAGATTTCTACCAACCTATCGGATAGAATACTTCCGGTTTGAGATGATAAAATTTATTTTTTTAATTAAGATTTTAAGAAGAGTATATAGGATGGTAATTTGTACACCAAAATTAATTATAGAATATATAAATATGTGTAGCAAATTTTTGAAATTAAAACATGTATCACAATTCAGGTAATTTGGTGTCTTCTGAAAAGTATGATTTCAAGGAGAAGTTAATAAACGTTATTCAAAATCCGCAATCCTGGCAAGCTTCCGAAAGAACATGCGACAGGAATTATGAAAAACTTGCTACCTTCAAGGACGAACAAGAAATGTTCGAAGTCGAACGAAAACTTCACGAATTCACCAACAGAAGCCTTGCTACTTTCTGGATCGGAGGACGAGAGACCAAATATCAATGGGTGTGGTCTCATGGTGAGTACTACTCTACTTTTATATGTCTCTAAATAAAAAAAAAAAGTTTCAGCAGTGGACTTAAATCATAGATTATGCCTGCATATGTCGAATGTATGTCAATGATCCTAAAATAAGAACATATATACAGTGTACTTGCTTATTCTGATTAAAAAAAACCTTGATAACCTTATATAATGATTTCATATGATAGTTATTTTAAGACTTTTTTGTTAAAATAATGCTTATGCTTTTTTGAACCATCAATCTATCTTCATTTTAATATTACATGTGTTTGGATCTTTTGAAAAAAAATTAATATCTTTTTTCTTTGGTGTAGAATTATATTAAGGCACAACAAGTGTTCATGTTGTATTTATACTTGTACGTAGATCAGAGACCCCAGATGGGTAGAATTACAGGCTGCTTCCAAGGGAACCTGACATTTGCAGTGTACACTAATCTTCACAATAACCACCCAGAACTGTGTACAGCTTTCTGTAAAATAGTGCTAAAACGACCATTCGCTGCGCTACAGGTACATGTACTAGCTTATAACATTTTCCCGTAATGCAAATTTTAAAAGAAGTTGCAACTTACCCTTCAAATTTTGCAACATACTCTATATAATACCTTATAACATGTTACATATTTAAAGGTATTCATTGAAAGTTGTGAATATAGTGAATTGTGTTTTACCAATTAACAAAACATCCATTTTTCAGGATCTTAAATGTTACTGTCTTTATGATACGACAAGTCTTCAGGAGACCCAGATCTATGAATGTAACAGGGCATGCGCGGGAAATCCCGGAGAGTTTTGTGGCGGTCAAAATCGTTCCTCCGTCTTTCCAACTTGGGGTTTGTCAATAACACCATTTCTTTTGAAATTTCCGTCCAGGTTGATCATCAAGTTTCTTTAACAAAGCTTTTACATGTAAAACTAGATTCTGTGGAATGGGGTCTACACGAGCCAACTACACATAAATATGGGAAGGACTGTGCCTTATTAATGTCCTCAAAGGATGAATATGTTTGGTCCACAGAGTTCTGTAGCCAACATCACCAATTTATCTGCTACGTTAGTAAGTATACTAAAAAAGTTTTGTTTTCATTGTAACATTCATCTTCTAAAAATGTGATTACCAATTAAGTCATTAACATTGTAAAATACTCGATGTGTTGTAACAGTAATCACAAACTCTGAATGTTCTAATATACCGATTAAAATTTTTGCAAATTGAATTTTCTCTCTAAAATTAAAGATAACTTCCTTGACAAATCTTTATGAAATGCCAATAATTTTATGTAATTGGGATATTGCAACCCAGATGTTCCACATGCTTTTGTAGAAGAGAGCGCGATGTGTGAATGGTTGAAACAACCAACCCCTTGTTTGTATGTCGTGTCTGAGAAAACAGATTGGTACACTGCCAGCTACAAGTGTAATCAGATGCATGGGTACCTAGTGGACCGCGACGCCATTTTCCATCATAATCTGAATCTCTCAAATGTTTATTATTGGACTGGATTGACAAGGAAGCGACAGATCTGGACTGACGGTGAGTTAATTTTGATAAGACCTATCGACAAAGCAATAACCCGTTCATACGGTAAGCAGGAAGAGAGAGAGTGTTAAAGAAGAGCTCATTTTATTGCTGGAAATTGTCATAAATTTAGCGTAAAAAACGAGATACTGGGGGCAAATGAAGTTAATTATTCTTGAAAATTAACGCAAAATTGATCCTCTCTTCGTGGAGGTCAATCGTTCGAGAGCCCATCGATTTGGGGATCAAGATGCAATGCAGCATGTAACTCAGTAAACAGTTTTAAAATCCAGGAAACTGTCAGATTGATGCAGCAAAGTTCTAAGTGTCAATACTGATAATATTATACATAAAAGCCCATTGTTCTCCTCCCACAGAAAAATTCCGGAAATGAGTTTGCACGGCCGTCAAATTGTCGTTACCTACATAGAAATTACCAAAAACTAAATAACTGTTTTATATGAAAAAGGGTGAAGATGACGAACAGTTATTGATGTCATAAAACTTCAAACAAAAACTAGATCTGAACAGGGCATTTAACTCGGACCCTAGAAATTCCAGAGATAAGATCAGTTAAGCATCCCCTGATGACCGATCATACCCCAAATAGACGGAACATTTCCTAGTCAAATAATACAAAAAAAGTCCTAACAATTGGTATGAAAGAATTGAATAAAAATACATGTACAACCCAGTGATATTTGATATTAACTTATAGGCCATTATAAAGGCATAAAAGTTACGCATTGCTGACTCAAAATGAGGTTGTTAAATCCCTGCAAGTTCAACCTATTTGTAAATAGCCTGCCTTGGTTTAAATTTTTTTCGTATTCGGAGCATGCTATTAAGTAACGAACAGGTTAGGAGGCATAAAACCATATTCAGGTGTAAGCTGAATATCAGTACATAAAGAAGGAAAATTGACCATGGAAAAGCTGGAGTAATCTCGTCTGTCATAAAAAAGTAGCTGTTAGTTGGCTTTTACTCGTCTGTAGTCAGGAAAAACACTTCCAAATGTGAAATAGATGTGGCAGCTTCTGTGTTGTCCTTAATTTGAAGTTCACCTAATATAAGGAGTCGACAAATGAGTGGAAATACCTGAGTTGTAGGGATTTAATATAAATTACATGAATGTATTGTCCTCTACAAAAATTTGAATTTTTCAATTAAAATTTGTAATTTTAATTGAAAAATTTAAAGTTTTGTAGAGGACAGTATGCAAAATCTGGTCGTTATGTCTCAAAAAAGTTATTAATGAGTTATTTGCATGTAAATCAAAGAACTGACATTTACAAAATGGGTTTTTTATATTCTTACCTGATATATTCCATGCCCCTCGAGGATCTGTAAAGAATTATAAGAAATTTCGCTAATTCATTTCGAAAATCTCATTGATCTCAAAAATCAATATTCGATTAAATTCTTATGAAAGCAAAACTATACTATGAAAATTACTCCGTATTTCACGTGTATTCTACTTGTTTAAAAATGCATTACTTGTAGTATTGAGAATAAAGAGCGCCAATACCAAGCCTTACCATTTATTTAAATGATTTCTTTTCTAACGAACCTGTTATAGAGATCTTCTTATTTTAGGTTCAACAATTGACTTGTCTTTGAGACGCCATATTCCATTTCTAAACATCCAGGAAAAGTTATGCATCGCTTTGCAATACAGAAAAGATGGAGGATGGGGTTTAACATCGACAAGCTGTAGCAGAAAATATCCATCACTCTGTCAGTCGGGTAATACATTAGTCATCTGGTAATTAATACAACACATATCTATAATTGCATCAGTCAGTTCCATTAAATAAAGGACTTGTCGACGTCATTTAGCTAACTAGTAGCTAACTAGTACAACTGACATCGCCAATTGCAGCAATACATTCAGTGTCTAGCACTGGTCGGTCGGGTATTGCATTTGACAATGTAATGACAAGAACCTAGCGCTATGTCAGTCTTGCGTTAGAAATAACAGTCTTTGTGTGACATTACCTATCCAAAAGAAAACTGTGATCGGTTGCCCAATTGATATAACATCAGATATCCAGCACGTTCGCAGTTGGAGTCTGCTCTTAAAACTGAATGACATGAACAACTGTCATCCTCGCTGTGCAGGGTTCCTGAACGATGGTGCAGTTCAGTATCGCATCATCGAGTTTTTTTGGTCGATGATCCTATGACGCAATGATTGGCTGACGATAGTGCGACAGAGCTGTGACGATGGTGCAATGGTACAATAAAGAAATGACGATGATGCGATGATACAATAAAGGAATGATGATAATGTAGTTGACAATAAAGACATGACAATGATGCGATGATACGATAGAGGGAGGACGATGATGCGATGGAGCAATAAAGAGGTGACGATGATGCAATGGTACAATCAAGGGAGGGCTATGATGCGATGGCTTAATTAAGTGATGGCGATGATGCATTGGTACATTAAAAAGATGACGATGATGCGATACAATTGACGGAGGACGATGATTGGATAGTAAAAAAGAGAGGACGATGATACGATGGTTAACTAAAGAAATTACGATAATGTGATGTTAAAACAAAGAGAAAACGATGGTAAAATGAAGAGATGACGATGATTTGATGGTACAATAAAAGGGTGTCGATAGTGTGATAGTACAATAAAGATACGACGAAGATGCAATTGAACAATTAAGGGAGGACGATGGTATCATAAAGAGATTACGATTGTGCGATGGTACAATAAAGAAATGATGATGATGCAATTGTACAATAAAGAGATTAAAGAGACGACGATGATGTGATGGTACAATAAAGAGATGACGGTGATGCAATGGTACAATAAACAGATTACGATGACGCGATGGTACAATAAAGAGATTAAAGAGATGACGATGATGCAATGGTACAATACAATAATGAGATGACAATTATGCGAAGATCCAATTAAGAGATGACGATGATGCAATGGTAAAATAAAGAGATGAAGATGATGCGACGGTAATATTAAGAGATGACAATGATGCGATGGTACAATAAAGATATCTCGATGATGCGATTGAACAATCAAGAAATGACATTATACATTGCCTGCAAGAGCAAAAAAGCAACTTGATAGCAAATGACACGATGGCATTGTTATGATGGAAAGTTATTGCACCATCGACTATTAGTCTTGATGTTGTGATAATAATAGGTGGCCCTATTTGGATTACACATCTTAGAGATCGACTGGCCATCAAATATCTATTGATATGATTATTTGAACAAAATTACGTTAAATACCTTGTTTTTTTTTTAAATCTGGTTATTGCGTTTATTATTAGAAACAAATGCATGGAACAAAAATTATTTGTGCTTCATAGGTGTTAAGATCCTTAATAGATTAATTTGTGACTTCCACATCAAGTGATAGATGCTGAGCCAGATATGTACTGTGAAAGCGAAATACAAATACAGTCTACTTTTTTTCAGGACTAAGGTATGCATCGGAAGATATACAAGTAAATGGTCCACCACATTTTCATAATAATACTCACACTCCGACAGATACCACTCAGACTACCCACGTGACTTCAATTAAAGGCGAATCTCCCTACATGGAGACAAAGTGTAAGAAACTTCTACATCATCTTAAGATTTGGTATAGATGACTACACATTCTAACTCTCGTCACCATCAAAATGGTAATTATGCAAAGCCCATAACTTTACTATATGTCTATTATTTTTGTTTTGGTATACAGTGATGTACTGGGTGTTTGTTCCAGCTGGAGCGGTAATTCTGCTATTTTTATCCATGGTGCTGGTTGGTTTTTATATCAAACGATCAAGGTGAGTACATTTAAGCATTGAATAAATATTTTTGGCTGTCTTCGGTCCTGTAACACACCTGGCCGTGCCGACAAATTGAATACCGCGCGTTAGACGTATATCAGTGACGTCAGATGATGCATAAATGCAACAAACATTGTTATTAAAATGCTGACTGTTAATTATTTAAACGCACATATGTAGTATTTTACGAAAATTCATGCTTAAACAGCGACCTGCAAGTTTTTAATTCAAAATATTGATGCTAAAATTGTTTGCATACAGTTATTTTGGTTCCCAGGTTATAGAAAATTCATATAGTTCCTAATGTGTATTTTCGCGCGGCAACACATCTTTATTTTCTGTGTGTTATAAGAAATTTGAATGTCGTGGATTCCTAATGATAATTTACATCCTTAAGGAAAAATACACGGAATGTCATATAAAAAAGCGTTTTATATTTTTAAAATATTTTCATAAAAAGTATGTAATTAGTTTGAAAGATTGTTGTACACATTAATCTAAAGTTCCTCAGAATAATATAACTGTTTTCAAATAATATTTGTCTATTTTCTCCTTCTTGTGTCAATTGTATAAATTTGCAGTTTATATATTTCATAAAATTATATCAATCAGTGATCGTTTATGGCGTAATCGATAAGGCATTCATCTGTGAGTTAAGTTTTCATAAAGTTATGTGCATAGAAGAATTTTATTCAGTAAATAAACGTGACTTATTTCGGCATAGTATGCTTACCCGCTATATAAATTGATTTTACTATGAAAGATTTTCAAAGTATGGGTTATATAAAGGATTGACAGGAAGAAATAATTCATAATGTTTGTATATTTTTAAAATATTTTCATAAAAAGTAATGATGGGGCTCTTTTACTTGAATGCCGCATGAGTAGCCGGTATTACAACTCAGGATTTCTGTGTATTCAGTTTATCGCAGGTTATAGGTTGCAGGTTCCAATTTTACAAAGAAAGTATACGATTTTACGCTTTGAGTATTCATCTGTAAAGCATTTTATTATGGAAAAGCTGTAAAATATCTTTAAAGTTATATTTCATAAAATATGATGTTATTTTATCCCTAAACGGACATAATTTTCTGCTCTTCATTACCGAAATCTTATATGAAATTGATTTTGGTTGAAAGATTTTCAAAGTATAATGTATAAAGGATTTACCAAGAGAAAGGTTATAGCATACATGATAAAGAAAATTTGAATAATCATTGTGTCGGCAGGATTGGCTTCAATAGTCTTATTTATGCATATAATCCTCATAATTTTTTAATCATTTGGAATAAAATAACTCAACTGTGCTGTTTTGGAAAATTGATTTTATTGATAAAAACAAAAGGATCATCGAATCTGGGGCTATTAGCGATAGAATACGTAAAGCTAACTGACAAAATTTTCATCTTTATCATAAAACACTGTTTTCATTTCAGACAAGCCACAATAACAGAAGGAAGTGTCGTTACCAAGACAACAGAAGAAAAAGTCGTTGAACCATTTTATTACATACTTGAAAAGCGTAATCAACAACCAAAAAGTGGGATATACAATAACATATTTCTTGAAAATCATTGTATTTTAAACTATAATCAACTTAATTTCGAGGGGACGCTAAAACAGCTGGTTCAAGACAGTACAAAAGTACTTACAGCAGATGAGAAGAGTATACATGAAAATGACTATGACACAATGAGCTGTAAACTACACCAATACGAAAAATTATCGCACGGGAAGATGCAAATATACTGTGTTCAAGGGTTGTACGAAACTATCACGTAAAGTCATTAAAATATTAAAATAACTTTTAACAACTAAATATGCTAATTATAAAATAATCTTGAAAACGTTATTGCATGTCATTAGTTTTACTAGTTGCCCTTTGGTATCAATCTTGATGCTAAGAATAGACCACCAAAACGGCTATCTACTCAAAAGCTATTCAATAACCAAAATACGAGGCATGTATGAGGTAGTTTTGGACATTGGGTAGGTGTGTGTTAGGACTGTCCAATCAGATTGCAGATCGTCAGATATAATTCGTCCCGCACGGTGTCGAGCGTGTGAATATCATCCACGACAAACACGTGAGTGTGGTCAGGAACTGTCGCCATCTTGTTTAGCTCAGGAATGTCCACGCTTCCAAAACCTTAAGTAAAAATACATGTATAGGCATAGATTGATTTCCTTTGTCTGTTTTACGACCAATATTCGTTAACATTGGCTATAATGAATTTGTCTTTCATTTGCCAGTCTATTATAGATAAATTGGATAAAATATTCAGATAACAATATTGGTACTCCCTATAAAACTACTTCGACATATCCTTAAGGAAGTATATCAGTGTTTCAGATTTTTCTGAGAATTTCGGTTGTAGTTGAATTTGTCTAATATACATGTACATGTTATTATAAGAACATATTACTACATGTATAAATCTGATTTTAAAAAAAATTCGGGTTATTATATTTTATATTAATATATATATTATGTCTTGATAAAAATATTGTTAATAAAAATGATGAAATCTTGACGTTTGAGGCAATGTGATATATGTAATGTAGTATAACATACCAATAGAGAATATTTCTATTCCTCTGAGTTTGACCAGCTTTAGGACGTCGTCTAGTTTATATGGATTCGTGGACTGCCCATCTGTCATAATCACACCTGTAATAATTCTCATTTAAAAAATTGATGTTCCAAAAAAAAAAAATTAAAAAATTCTGTACTATATCCGATATCTAGGAGTGCTTTATTACTTTATTTCCTTATACTTTTTATTTCAGCAAGATTTTGTCAGAGGTTCATTTCAGTTTAATCCCCATTCAATACATGTATTCGAAATTTTGAGTGGTCTTCATAAAACATTTCTCATTGAAAAAGTTTATCGGCATATGCATATACTTTAAATTTTATAGAGACGGGTTGCAATCGATAGAACATTTCAAATGGACTGACAGTTTAAGCTTCGTGTTTCCTCTGCTAATTCATATAAAACTTTGCTTTAACGCTGATAAATATTCAAAAGAAATGTAACTTATGAAGTAATGCCTCTTCAGGCTACCTTGCATAGCAAATTAAAAATAAAGAAGATGGGGGGATAAGGCGGGCAGAATGCCTATAGCGCAACAGATAAGAAGTGAAAAATTTATTCTCAATTATATCCAAATAACTTACAAAAATCTCACAAAGACTGAAAATATTTGCCTATGAAAAAGCATACACAGACTTAAAAGAACAAAAACGATTATTTTTTCATACTTTAACAAAATGTTTCAATATGAGTGGGTCTTCACTCCATTTTTTGAAAGATAATCCTAAAAGTTTGCGATAAAATAAATATTTTTTGGTTTACAAAAAAAAAATGGAGCGAAGACCCACTATACCTTAAAAGTACGCTTTTATGACAAAACATGCGCATCTTTCCGAGAAATACTTCAAGTCCATTAAGTCAAGGGTCATATCACAAACATGATTTAAATGCCCCTACACATCATGAGCCGTATAGCATAGTGGTTAGCGCGTTAGTCTCAAAGCAATCTGATGCAAAGGTATTTTGTTACTGGGGTTCGAATCCCACGTATACCATCGAATATTTTTATAAACGAAATTTTTAAAGATATTTATTTTCTCTCCGAAAATGTTTTTTTTTCCTCGTATTTTCATAAATTTCAATAATGATATGCAATTTATATACTCAATTTATATATCAAATGTGATTTCTTGAAATCTGACGCTATAGGCATTCTGCCCGCCTTATCCCCCATCTTCTTTCTTTTACTGCAAACATTTAAAAATATAATGATTATTCATTTATTCCAATGAGAGTTGTCTCTCTTAGCAGATGGGTTAATGAACCTTAACCTTAATGAAAGTTACATGTAGGAAATGGTACAGGTGTAACGTATATAAATCGGTCATTGCATTCATTTTACCAGTACCATTAAGTAAGAATTCACTGCACACTTTTTACCCCGAGAAAACTTATAGTTGAAGTGGATCACTTAGAAAGTATGTGCACTTGAAAAAGAATTTACGCTCTTAAAAATATTTAAACGAAGGAATCTAAACATATCGTCAACGTCAAACAAGGATACATTTACAGACCTTAAAGAATTAAGTTTTAATTTTTTGTTTAAAGTTTTTGTAAGGAAACTCTTGGTAACTGCATCATAAAATCCAACATCTTTCTAGTTATACGAAAATATAGAAATAGAAAGGTATTTTCGCAAAGGCAAATATTGCAATATATTCCTAACTCAGACAAATTGCTCTTATAAATAAGTACATGTATTGATTTTTAATGAAATATACCGTAATGAATTCAGAAATAAAACATAGCATCTAAGTGCATTTTTTTTTACACAAAACTCGTGAGCGGACGATTTCATTTCTGATATTAAAAAAAATCCCAATCTTACAAAAAAGTGAATGGTACAAGTTATATAGTTATCCATTTCTGCATCATATAATATTTAAATATTTATCATTACACATGTAAGAGAATGTTGCTCCGCTCACTATACGCATTATATTATCAATATTTCTTTAGTATGGTGACTACAAGGCTCTTACCCACACGAGGTACCGTAAGGGGGCGTGGGGAGGCAGAAAATCCCTGATTTAGTAAAATTTCAAACGCCTTATGAGTATACGTATTTCCAAGTGAGAATTTGATATTAAGCAGTGCGTCTTGTAAGCTCCTTTTGTCGTTGTGAGCAGAGAGTCCAAATTCTAGCTGGGCGTCCGTGCTGAAGGATATAACGCCCACCCTCACATCCTGGGCACCCTGTCCAATGTTAAACCCCTCCACGAATCTGGCAATAAAGGAGAGCTCCTTGTCGAAGTTTGCCACGCTTCCGAGACTGGAGGATTTGTCCACAATGAAGAAGATGTCGGCAGGCTTGTTGTTACATCCTACAAGAAAAATATGATAAAGTTAATGTTTACCAAAACTCCACATTTTATCATTGTCAGTTTATTAAAAAAATAAATAATTTTCAATCGAATAGGAATACTAGCACTAAAACAGAATAGTACAAATAAATGGGTGTAATCAAACTAGCTTAGCTAATTAATTAAATTAAACTTTTACAGTATAAAGTCCTCTTTATAAAAAATTTCAGCAGTATATAAATTTACTGATTTAATCCACAGGGGCCTGTAACTTACTGTATTTGATTTTACGTAATCACTATATGTACACAAAAAGAGTCCTTTTTTGTATATACATGTATATAGTGATTACGTAAAATCAAAAACAGTATGTTACCGGCCCCTGTGATTTAATCTGATTGAAAATTATTTTGTTTCATTAACTTAATCCTGACTTCCTATCAATTACTAGGGTTTTAATTTTGCAAATATTTAGGACATACACCCTGTTTTACAAACATGTCTGTTAATTTTATGAACATGCATCTTGAAAAATGCTTTAAAAAGTTTAGGACATTTAATGTATTTACAGATATCAAATTAAAAAAAATCCTATACAATATAGAGATTTGTAGGAGAAGAAAATGAGGTTTGAAATCGAAAAGATGATTTCTGTCATTATTTTGTTATGTTTGCAATTAGTTTCCTTTGTAAAATTGTCTTCCATACATTTAAAAACACAATTGTTATATATTAAATATTCAACATTTGTTTTCCTCTTGATATTCTGTACTTAGTGTGCTTAAATGTAAAAGAGCATCAATTGGCATACGTATACCAGTACAGTGCAATGCAACACAAAGTGAACGAGTATAAGAGTGCTCGCAATAAAATCGTGAACAAAGAAGTACACATGTACCTACGCCGTCTTAGAGGACCTAAAGGATTAGAAAAACAGTAAGATTATCACAAAATGCAGCTTTTAATGAATTCTTGTCAAAACGTTCTTGGCTACCAAAGCAAAAAATAGTTTCCAACAGAAATCATACTTTGACAAAATTCAGACTAACCCTAATAAACCCGTGATTGCTCTTCCAAACATTCAATACATGCATTAATTTGACATTTACTTGTATATGAAAACACTTTAATACTTATATAAATTAAATTTTTTTAGAATGATTACAAATACTAGTAAGTGGCAAACAGGACATACTTGCGCAGACTTTGTTAAGAAGTACGTGGAACAGTCTGGATTTCTCCAAGTCGTCGATGTCGTCCACGCGGTAGTAATTCCTGGCGCCACTCGATATCCCGATCATCTCCACGTGATCCACACGGTGTCCCACCCCAATACCGAACACCTCCACGCCGTGAAACTTCAAATCGTTAGCTTCCTGTCTCGTCAGGGACTTAGCCATCGGGAAAGTAAAGAGATCGTACCTACCTAAATGTGCAAATTCACCATTTATTTTAACATAAAGATGACTAAATCGGTAACTCTTGCAGAGACAGAGCTCGTGCAAGAAAGAAAATCAAACACGTTTAAAGTTGAAACAAAGGCAACATTTTGTGGATCTACATATGTTTTATCTCCTCGCAACGATGTTGGGAGAGGGGGGGGGGGGTTAGTAATGATAGCGTGTGTGTGGGTTACTTGGTCCTTTGTGCTAAACGGAAGTGAGGTAATTTGCATTGGAATCGATGTTGAATAGTGCTTTGTTTAATATAAATGCTTTTTTGCAAATGGATGCTCCGCTTAGCGTTGATCTTGCTGGTTCTTATTCATGATGTACGTATTAAAATATTCAATGTGGAATTGAAAATGTGAAATAAAATGAATGTTCAACAAATCAGATGTAGCCAGGATGTTAAGGTACTCTTGAAATATTCAGTATGTTTTTTAAATAGTTTACACATGTGCACAAATTCTCAGGCGTGATAGGTATATGCAATTTGTTCTTAAATATGAAACAAATGGAGGCTCCTCTTATACGGTAAATAAAGTCTTCCATATAAATAGTTTTTCAATGCAGATTTGAAAAGCATTCAATTTAAATGAACTTGGGGAATATATGCAATTTGTTCTTAAATATGAAACAAATGGAGGCTCCTCTTATACGGTAAATAAAGAAAGGTTTGGTTCCATGCTTATAGGTACCTGGGTTCGTCTCTCCGTCTGTCAGAATGACTGCAAGATTCTTCACGTTGTCTCTGTCGCCGGCCTGTCGAACAAACACTTCCTCTCTAGCTTGCTTCAGTGCCCTGTATATAGTGGTACACATTCCGTCCGTGTACGGGATACTCCTAATAGCCCTCAGTACCTCATCCTTCGTCTGATATCGGTTAAAGTCGAACTCCAGTTTGCTGCCAGCACTGAAGGTTATCACGGCTACTTTGGTTTTGTTCGGTCCTATCTCGTACCGCTCTAAGACCCGCTCAACGAAGTGGAGTTCCTTTTGGTAAGCTTGTAGACCCAGACTTCTGGAGGTGTCGATAAGGAATGCAATGTCGGCATCCTGAGAACAATCTGTTGTCAAGTATGTCAAAAAGGTGAGGGTTCATAAAATACTTCTAATTCAAATTAAAGACATAAAAATATAAGGCACAGACCGGAAGGTTATATGTACTAAATTAATTTGACCTGTATAATATTAAGTTTTTATAGTCTATTAATGCGTTTGCATTTACGAAGGTATGACTACATGTACATGTTTTATGTCTACAACTGTACCTGTACTCGAAGACTCGGCGAGGTTAAAGATCAGTTGTGAGTCTGTGTTACCTAGAATATAAATTAATCGTAATAAATGATTTCTTAATTTGACTGGTAATAAAGTTTTGATTTCAGTACATTCTACAACATTCAAGTATACATGAATAATGTTTTTATTTGGCTACCTTTATTATGCACTTGCATTCTTTTAAACAATGCAATTGATATTCTCGTTTCATCAACTTGTTTGTCAATAACTTAAACCTCGTTTCAGAAATTTTTCATACGTAGAGCAGGCTCTTATTTATCGAATCAACTGAGAGATCTTAACCCCATGCGCAGGTGATGAGAGTATATTGCTACATACGTAAGGGAAGTTGAAAAAAAGTAAGTAATAACGTTTATTAAAAAGTCTCGGTTGTTGTGTTACTATTAACGCATTTTCTGGTAAAATATCCAAATATGAAACAATATGTCAGACTTAAATCTTTAATTTCAACCTCACTGGGATATATCCTGTCAACATAAGAATAGAAATAGTACAATTCTCTGTTATCCTTGGACTTTCAATAAGGCGTTGCATTCACGACGTTACATACTTAGCGTTTTTATTGAAAAAGCAACTGTCAATGATTTCAAAATGCCTTAAAACTTTAATTTAATGTGGGGAATGGTTGCATACAGAGTTGAAAAGTAGGAAGTTTTGATGTTTTTAATTCTGGTAAAATTTGGTGTTTTCTTTTCCAAAAGTTCCTTGGTATTTTTAAGTACGCCTGTATCCACATCTGACCAAACGAGTAAACTTTTTTGATCGACATCGTGTATACCACGTATTGCAAGATACCAGCAAAATTATCAAGAATTTCTACTTGCTCCATCTTTCTTCATGGATAAGCAAACTATCTTTGCGAAAAATCTTTAAAATCAACACTTCAGAATTACGCCACTCTAAGTGTAAACTTTTCGGCTTAGTCCCCTCTCACCGTGTTTTGTTGGTATATCAGATAGTTAAACAAAAACCTGCTTCTGTCATTACCTTAATACACATTGCTACCATACATCTCGTTAGTGTAGCACAACAAAGTAACAATTTAAATTTGAGAGCCATTTAGTTTTGCTGTCCGGATCAGTAAGGAGTCAAGATTATTTTTGTATAATAATTTTAAGTACATTGAAGTTTACTAAAATCTTGCAGACCCATCGTTGGTTTGAAATACTAATTAGTGTGTTCATTATTCTGTAACTTTCAGAAGATAAACCATCAAAATGGAACTGTTTTCTTAATATGAAACACACAGGAACATTGTAAAACATTAATAAGCTTTTTTTGACAATTACGAATTATATTTTTAACGTTTTTCAAAATACATGATAATACATATATAATAAATATAAAAAACATGGTTTTGTTGCCCCCCCCCCCCACCCCACCAAATATAAATTTTCGACATCTAGTAAAGAAGTTCTTACTATATTTTATAGAAAACTATACCCATTCGTGTTCTGATGAAAATTATGCTTACTTTCTTACATGGACTTTTTTAAAACCCTTGTTAAGAATTGATATATAGGATGGGCGAAAAATTGAATGTTCATATTGCATATATTTTCCATGTGGCAAAATATTATCCTTTCCTTAAATTTTGTCAGTATTTATGTCCGGGGGTAGGTGGGGGTAATGGACTTATTGCTTGTATACCTTGTTTGTGGCGTTTCATGATTAAGAGATGTAATATTCTCGAATAAAATATGCTTTTAAAATTGCTTATACATGTAATTTCGTTTTTATCATGGTGTAAGCTGTAGTTTTAATGGATGCACATGTAAAAGCAAGAATTGCAATTTTTGCTGCCTCCACCTTAACAATGTGATGGCCTTCTCGTATTCGTTTTTCTTTATCATAATTTATATTAATATTTTTTTTTTTTGAAAAGTGCTAGTAGGCACATATAATCAAACAAACAGGTACGTTAAAATTTTTTTTTCAGTTTACAACAGAACGTTCAAATCTACACCCCCTCCCCTAATAAATAATTATTCAAAAATGCGAAAGTGTTAGTACATCATATACATAGACAAAAAAAAGCCTTACCTAGCCAAATGAGTATCTACAATAGAAAATGTGAAACAGATTTTCAAAAAATGCATAGAAAATTTCAAATTTAAAAGAACTTTTGCACTTTGCGAATTGGAACATGTATGCATCTAAAATTCTAAAAAATTGTTTTAAAAAAATGAAGCATTATATTACAGATATCTGTTTAAATTAGTTTTAAAAGAGAAAAAACTTAATTTGGTCAAAATAAATCAATGAATACATCTTCTACTTACCAAAGATAAAATGTTAATATATACATTATAGTTATCCATAATGGAAATCAAGGCAGTGTATGTTGATTATAGCTCGTTTGCGTATTTGAAACATTGTGATAACATCATGCCGAGCTATTACTTCATGGGACCCTATTTTTAAAAGACTCCAGATTATCTTAATTTGGCTTAAATTTGTACACTTGGTCTGTTATGACCACTTACACCGTTAAACGGATTGACGGAAAAATCCGGATAGAATGAAATTCTTCTATCAATGAAGCCGATATCGTTAGCGTGTACTGTTTACCTAACCCCAAAGCCTTGTCATTTTTGTTTAAATGTCTGAATTAATTGGATTTTAATATGATTAATTTCAGGTGGTCAGTATGAATGCTTTCAATTTTTGAAAAATCAAAGAAAAATATTTTACCACAAACTTTGGCAAGAGTGTGAAAGCTCTCAACAATATTAAAATTCATATAGATTGATCCTTATTAATCTCATTTATTGATGTCTTATGAAGTGGCGAAGGATTTTCAGTACTATAAAGTCGTGAAAGTGTTTGTGATTTAGTAAAAAATGTTTCAAACAGGAGTAGGTCGTTAAAATTGAAGCTAATGATCTTCAGATAATAATTTACATTGTAATTTAAAAATCAGCAATGATATAAAGACTTTCAATATTTAAAAATAATGTCTGTTTAACACATGAAGGGATAAATACTTTGAAAAAATGAATTTAATATCAAAACAAGAATATGTTTAAAATTAATTATAGATCTTGTGGTAAATATTCTAATTTTAGTTTTGACACTTTGTTCTGCTTATTCAAATAAAAAATCTTGGATAGTTTGCTGGTTTTACGACAATATCCCAGAATATAGGTATATTAATCTCTACAGGCACGAAGTGGGGGAGGGGTGACAATCTGTTTTTAAATTCTGTAGTTTCACATACAAGAAATACTTAGTCTTTCTTATACGATAAATGGACCAATTCAAGATATAAAACATGAAAAAAAAATATTTCTCAAAAAACAAAATGAACATCATAATTTTCTTAAGGACATATCAGTGAACTTGCTGGCATCGTTCAATTTTTGCAACAATTTTTATATGACATTGAAGTTAATGCTTGATCAAGACCATTTTTTTTTGTTTCTGATGTTCAGTATATAACACTAAAATATGATTCAGTAATTTTCGCATGAATCCGAAATTAAATTCAAATTTCGGTGAAAATATCGTTACGGATGTTAGCGTTACGGAAGTTAATTCCCCAGCAATAAAAGTTAAAATTTTCTATCTCGGCGATAGTTAAAATCAAAGATTGTGTTAGGATTTTAAATAAAAGTATGAAGCATTTCGCTCCCAAAATAATAAAAAAATTGTATACCTTTAATGCAAAAACTTTCCTGAATTACCGTTACGGAAGTTAAATTTTTAAGGGAGACAACAGTTTTTCTGTAATTAATTTTGTTTTAATATTTCGAGAATGTAATCGTCTAAAATAGCCGACTCACTACTAGAATCAAAGATATAAGATTCCGTGGTCACTTTCAGATGGGTTTCAGTTCTTTTTGAAATCTGCTTTCTAATCATGAAATTTAAAACAAAATCGTTATGGAAGTTAATGGATTTTTAGCAACATGCAATGATTTCGCATGAAAGAAGATGCATGCATTTCTTTGCGAGAAGTGGTTTGGTTTCTTTTTATACAGGATAAAAAAACTTTTTTTTAACATTCATCGCAATCTGTTTGGAACTCTTTTACGGCTGAGAATTTCATCTTGAAATTGTAAATGAATGACATGAAATGAAGCGACACATAGTGAGGATTTGCAGTTTTTCAACATTATTTTTTATCAAAACGTCAGTCTTGAACCGCACATTAGATAAATATTCAAAAACCGTGTGTGTATATTGAGACTTATCGATCATAATATGTGTAGTCAGGATATTAGAACGGTATATTTGTAAGCGACATAGAAAAATCTTAATTGGACATGTTTTGTAGAATGACTGTTATGCACAGAATGGGGGGGTCTTCACTCGTCGCTCGTTCTATACTTACTAAGTTCTTCTGCAATCTAACAGTCTAAGTCAAGTAAAAATGTGAGGGTCGTACTCCATCAAATAATATATTTCATTTAAATTTTTTAGACAATTAATAATCAAAATTCATAAAATAAATTTAGAATGAAAAAACTTTAGAGGACAAAATGTGACGTGGATGGGGTTTTTTTAATAGGCATTAAGGGTTTTTTTTATCTGTTTTGGCAAAAATTATAAAATCTTGCCCGGAACCCCAGCAGCTACATGTTTTAGGTCTGTTAGAGCTCTGGTTCCCCTCTCTCTTGAAAAAAAAAAAACTGGTTCTTTTTGCAAATTCTTTCAGGCGTGAAGTTTCGCGGGAACCAGATAATGTTTTTCTTCACACGTGGGTTGCATGCAGTTTCAGTGTCTGAATTTTAAACCATGGCAAACAGCGCTGGAAATTTAGGTAAGTTAAAAAAATCTTTGATATTTCACCTTTTTTCATTTATAACACATTCTTGTGGCTTTTACAATTGGTAAAAGCGTGGTATTTTTATGTTTACACTTCTTGTTTGTGAGATCACACGTGGTTGACCTGAGAGCTAAGTCATTACCCTTATTGACGGTCTTAGAATCATTGTCAGCATATTTCTTATGCACTTTCGTGACTTTGTCAATAAATTATGTCACAAGCTGGACAAAATAAGGCCATTTAAAGTTTTCTCAGCCCCCCCCCCCCCCACACACACACTGACTTACATGTACCTAACCTAATTACCTATTCACTATAAACATACAAGTCAAAAATTTTAACACAAAGACTTTATTAATCAGAAAAATAATGTTATCCAAAGGATTAAATTCTATATATTAGTTTATTTTTTCTCAAAGATCTACTCCAAGTAAAATCAAAAAGTTTTCATTTCTACTTTTAGACAATTATTTGAAATTGAAAGATTTAGAATGTTTTGCAGAAAAAAAAATAATTTCAAGACTCCTAGTTTTGTTTGTTTGTTAATTATTCCCTCTGGTGTGTAAAAAATCAGGGCACAAAAAAAAAACTTAGAATGGCCTTAACTATGCTGTACATGTACAATAGACCTATATGTACTATCTATCATGTTTTGTCAATCGACACCTTTCAAGGCTTTCACGCAAATCATTGCCTGCATGTTAACAACTGCTTTTTTTGGCTGTTTTTAACTGATGGTGCATTTTTTCCCTGTTTTGTTCACACTGCAGACCTGCCAAGTGACCCGCATTCGGTGGGTCACACCCGCAAAATTGACCTCTCACCCCCCACTCATAATGACCCGCGGCGTGTCATTGTTTTCACCCGCAATATCGATCATCCCAACTTTTTGACCCAATATTAATTAAGCATGTTTGTCTCAACAAGAAAGATCTGAAAATTCATCCTAAAATTTCCGATTTGTGTTTTATAAATCAGGATATGAACATCTTGTTTATTCAATGCACACAGATTAGTATCTTTGTTTGCCGAGGTGTAAAAAAAATGTTAATTAGCCACAGGAAATCACTTCACGCTTGATCGCAGACTGACACAGCTGTACAGGTAATATGCCTGGAGCATTTAGGGGATTATACGTAACCATTTGAAGGGGTATATGCATGGTGAAACACATAGATTTAGAGGTTAATTAAATATCATTTTATTAAAAACAGAAATTAATTAATTAAATACAATGATATGATAAACATCGGGATCTTTTTTTAAAAACGAAAGTAAAAAAACGAAACTACAAAGCATAACTGATAACAGCTGATTTTATCAGCTCTCGTATATTGAAATTATTGTTAAGAGTAGTGGTTAAAAGAAAATGATATTAATTAAGATAAAGCAAAAGAGTCTAAAGTGAAGTATATTGAATTTCTCCCCCCCCCCTCCCAAAATGTAGTATTGTACGTTGTGTTTCTTTGTTAAATGGCTATGACAAGGGAATATCCACTTGTCAGTCACATCATGACTCTAACGATTTTAAGTTTTTGTTTGGGGTGTTAGGTATCCTTCATAATTTATTTTGTAGTATTTGATTCATTTAATTTTTTTGTGTGTGTTTTAGAATTAATAATAGGAAATTAGATGGCACATATTTCTTACCACCACCCCCTGCAGCAGCAATTTTTCAATATTAATCTTTCAATGTAATGTCTAATTACAATTTTCTGATTGTGTAATATGTTGAAAATTAATCATTGTAGAATCTAACAAATGTTTCCCAGAAACTTTTTAAATTTTTAAAACTTTGCAAAAATTCTATTGAACTAAAAGTATCTGAATCTTAATACTATCAATCTGAAAGTGTTCTTATACAAGCAATTTTAAGTAACCGCTGTCCTAAGTAAAAATTAAGTCTGCAATAAAATATAACATATACATGCATGTGTTTGACTGTTTGCATTGATGCCTAAAAATTAGGGAGCATTTTGTTACTCAAACCTCAACAAAAATGTCGCCGCGCGCTATGACCCAACATTTCAATTCTGAATGTTGGGTCATGACCCCCCACAGCATCAATTTTGGTTGGCAGGTCTGACACTGTGAGGAGCTATCATATAATTTTCAGCATAGTAATAATTGATAAGTCACAAAATGATGTAGGTAACATGATATAAGGATGTGGTAAATGAGAATGAATTCAAATTACTTTGAGGGTGGAGAAATTGAGGGGAAAAAACAGACACCCCCTCCCCCCTTCTATCCTAACCCATAATTTTTTTAAGATTTGCCTGCAAATTGGCTGCAATTAACTTATACTTCAGAAGCAGGGATCAAAATTAATTTTATTTCCGCTTTTCCATTGGTTAAAAATTCTTAAAACATTGCCAAACATTATTTCTGTGACCGCGCGCTGGTCTGTCTTAGACATAATTTGGCGGTGCACTTTCATTTGGGGAATTTAGCTCAAGGGTTTGGGGAATGTTAGGAAACACATAAGTCCAATTTGTAGGGTTAACAATGACAGTTTATTAAAGTAATGATGAATTCCAACAACATAACCACATAAAGTTGCAAGTCCAATTCCTAACTAAAATTTAGATAATGTTGGCCTAAATAGAAATAAAATAATAAATGTTTCTTAGTCTAATTCCCTACATGGTTCTTAACACATCAGCTCACTAGCTCTGTCACTCTCGATCTCTCTTAACTCTCTGTATTCTCAACTATATATTATTAACTAATTGTAAGGAATTACTCAATGTGAAAATAGCCATAGGCAGAACTTATCAAATAAACAATTTAAACAATAGACTACTCAGGTGTCATCCTTTGATGCCAGGAAGTCAAAGAAGGTTTATTTAATTAACCTAACACCTAATCAGTGACCATTGCCATCAGGCAGTTTGAGTGTCAATAATTAACAATTACTAAGAAAGCACTAAATATTTGAGGGGATTAAGAATTAGCCAGATATTGGCAACTGTTTCTGTTTATTTGTCCTTTTGTTCTCTTGTGAGTTTCTGCAATATCATGGTCTAATTTATTGAAGAAGGCTTTGAGTAAATGGCCTGGAACTTCTCTTGCACGTCTGTAACCTATACCTGCCTGGTAGTTTCCATTATCATCAGATAGAAGGAAGCCAAAGTTGGTTTCTTTCCGATCAATCATTGCTGCGATGATTTTTTTGTTTGCTCTTTTGCATTGGGTTTATGGTTTGAATTGTTCCTTGTTGGTCAAAAAATTTCTTGTTTCTCGGTCGCTTTCTTTTCTTTCCCTTGGCATTGTAAAGGGAGTGGAAATTGTCTTTCAGTTCTTTTGGAATTTGACTGCCATCTTGCCATGAAGTTTGAGATTCATCCTTGAACTTTAGTTTGTAAATGGGTTTACCTTGGTATAAACTGTACTCGAGAATTTTCTCAATTTCCTCGGCAGAAAATAATCTGGTTTTGATCTGCGCATTGTTTTGCTTTGACGTATTCGTTTGCTTTGACATATTCTTTTGTGTTGATTCTTTGTGTTTGTTCTTTAGTTTCGATGCTAGTGGATGGGGTAGTTGATTTTGTTGCTCAGGAACTGCATCTGGAATGCTGTGGTCCTTGTTAACATTATCGTCCCCATCAATTTCATCCTCTGAGAGGTTCTGATCAGTATTGTGAGGTTGCTGAACATCTTCAGCATTATCACCTACTATTTCCTCAGGATTGAGCATGACGTCTTGATATTCTGGTAGGAAGTAGTAAGGTCTGTCATCGGGGCTGTGATAATCTTTCAATCTCTTAGCGTGGACAAGACTCTTCAGAATTTTGTGGTCTGAGTCTCTTCTGAGTTTAAAAGTGTGGTTTGGTCCCTGATAAATGATTGAATATGGACCAACCCATTTCTGTAAAAGCTTTGGAGATTTTCCTTTGGGAACATGACTACAGTACAGCCATACTTTGGATCTGACCATGAAATCTGGCTCCTGTGCATTCTTGTCATGTTGCTGGGTGTATTTTTGTTGATGGAGTCTGATGTTTTCTGCAGCAATTTCTCTGCACATTTTGAGTTGTTCTAGAACACGCATTAGATGTAGCTTTGGTTCTTGTGCCATGGATGGCTTAGGTATTAGCGCAACATCAACAGGAAGGCGCATTTTCTGTCCAAACAACAATTGGAATGGTGAGAACATTGTCGACTGTGTAGCAGGTGTTGATCTGTATGCCATAAGAACAGCTGGAATGAATTTCACCCAGTCTGATTGGTCTTTGTTGCAGTATGTCCTTAATGTTTGACTGATGAATGAGTTCATTCTTTCACAAGCTGCATTTGTCTGTGGGTGATAGGCACTGGTATAGTGTCTGGTGACCTCAAAAAGTTCACAGAGAGCTTGAACGAGTTTCGACATAAAATTTTGTCCTCTGTCGGAGATTAGCGTTCTTGGTGCTCCATATCTAGCAAATATCTCGGCAAAAAGTACTCTGGCAACTTCAGTAGCTTCCATGGACTTTAACGGGAAAGCCTCGCACCATTTGGAAAAGCTGTCAACAACTAATAGAAGATAGCGGTCTTTGTTTGGTGTCATTGGTAGTTCTAAGAAGTCCATATGCCATCTGGTAAATATATCCTCAACGGGAAGTGGCGTCAAAGGAATTGGTCTCTGATGTTTTGAGTTCTTAGACTGCTGGCAGGTTTCACAAGTTTTAATATATTTTTCAATGTCTGCATACATATTTGGCCAGTAGTATTTTGCACGAATGGTAGCATATGTGCGTTCATGGCCTTGATGTCCACCACCAGCAATGCAGTCATGAAATGAAAGTAGTATGTCATTTCGCAGGGGTGTGGGGACACAAAGTTGCTTCACAGGGCTCTGGTCTGGTGATTGATTTCTCGTGCGTTCCTTGTAAAAGTGAAATAGAAGTCCATTGGTTATTTCAAAATGGAAAGCTTTAGCAACAATTGCAGTAGCTTGTTTAATATTTTGTGGCAAGGTTTCTGATTTCTTGTAGTTGATAATTGCTTGAAAGTCAGGGCAATTTTCTTGCAGATGTTGTAGATTGGGATTGTCTGAGACAACATCATCATGCTGATCTGCTGCATTCAAGGCAAGAATATCAGGTTTCTTAGGGGCACTGTCATCTGGATATTCGAATGTGGCTGCAATAAACTGTTTCCTAGTACATTCAATGGATCCGATGGCAGGTAGGTCCTCATCAGAGTGCATCCGTGGCGGAGTTGTAGGAGGATAATCTCGACGAGATAGACAGTCTGCGTTTAGGTTTTTCGTTCCAGGACGATGTTGTATTCTGAATTTGTACTGTTGTAGAAACAGAGCCCAACGTCCTAGTCTTCCTGTTGCATCCTTGGTGTTGTCTAACCATCGTACTGTAATATTGTCTGTGAAGACTGTAAATTCTGCACTGGTGAGATAAGCCTTGAATGTTTTGATGGCCTCAATCAAAGCAAGCCCTTCTTTATGGTTGATGTGCCATCGCTTTTCTTGGTCCCGCAGTGCAAGTCCACCAAAAGCAATAACATTTTCCAGTCCTTGTGAGTTGATTTGCCCCAGGACATATCCTATCGCAGCATCAGATGCATCAACAGATAGAACAAAGGGTTTGCCAAAGTCTGGAAATGCTAGAATTGGTGCAGTTGTTAACTTTTTCTTTAAAAGGTTGAAAGCATCAGTGTGTTCTTGTTTCCACTGGAATTTGATGTTTTTCTTCAGGAGATTTAACAAAGGAGCACAAATTTTGCTGTAGTCTTTGATGAATTTCCTGTAGTAATTGCACATTCCGAGGAAACTGCGGACCTGTTTGGCATTCCGTGGTTGAGGAAAGTCAGCAACTGCAGAAATTTTGGCTCGGTCTACCTCAACACCTTTTTCTGAGATAATGTGTCCAAGATATTTGACTTCTTGGGCAGCAAAATGGCATTTAGCAGGCTGAAGAGTTAAATTGGCTTTACGAAGTTTTTGAAAAATGAGGTCTAAATGTTGTAAATGTTCATCAAAATTTTTAGAGAAAACCAAAATGTCATCAATGTAAATGAGAGCAATTTTCCAGTTCAGTTCCTGAAGCACTTTTGTCATTAGCATTTGGTAGCTTGTTGGAGCATTTGTTAAGCCGAAAGGTAGCCGTTTAAATTGGTATAGTCCTTGGTGTGTAATAAAGGCAGTTTTGTGTTTTGTTTTCTCGTCCAAAGGCACTTGCCAGAAACCACTAGCTAAATCTAACACACTGAAAATTTTGGATTTTGAGTCGGCTATTGTGTCAAACACTTCGTCAAGTTTTGGAATGGGAAATGAAACAAGCTCTGTGATAGAATTTAGTTTTCTGTAATCTACAGCAAATCGGTATTGTCCATTGGCCTTTTTGACCATAACTACAGGACTTTGGTAGGGAGAAGTTGATTCCTCAATAACACCATGTTTCAGCATTTCGTGAATTTGTCGCTCTGTCTCTTGCCGCATTTGTGGATTTTGGGCGTATCTCGGTGTTCGGACAGGTTTTTCTGTGTTTGTAATAATTGCATGTGTCTGGAGGTTTGTTTTTCCCAGTTCGGAGGTATCTTTGGCAAACACATCTCTGTTTTGTCCAACTAAAGTCAAGAGTTGTTGAAGTTGTACAGCCGTAAGGTTTTGTTCCTGAATGTTTACACCGAGTTCTTTGGCGATAGATGTATAATCTGTAGTGGCCATAGTCTGTGTAGTGTCTAGAGTTGACACACATGCAGAGTGTACATTGTCAATCGAGATGATGTCAAAGTTAGAATCGATGTGAAAAACTTTCGCCACAACTGAATTTGCTTTGATAGCAACTGATTCATTAAGAGGATTTAGGATCCTGTATGAAACTGTGTCTTTTACACATGTAGTGATACATCTGCTTCCGACCAGATTCTTATTCACAAGAAGGTTCACTGGTTCAAGGAAGACTTCAGAACCATGAGGAATATTAGAAACTGATAGGGTGATTGTTGATTCAGAAAGAGGTGGTAATTGAATTTCCGACTTTGTACGAGCAAGGGAAATATGTTGATTTCCATCATCTTTGTTGTTTGGGGTAGTAATAGAAGCAATGGTTGTCTCATTTTGAAAAGAAACACAATGGTTTGTAAGATCTATGACTGCTTTGTTTTGTTCCAAAAAATCTTGTCCTAAAATGAGGGTTTGGGGCAGAGTTTCTAGGATGTGAAAAGTATGGGGCATTTTCAACCCATTGACATCAATATCAAGGTCTGTTGTTCCCAGAATTCTATGAGATGTGTCGCAAACACCTTTGACATATGAAAAATTTGATTTTGAAACATGGGGATTTTTGAAAATTTTCCTAAGAAATTTATTGCAAATTACCGAAATGATAGCACCAGTATCGATTAGAGCACTGGTATGAAAGTTTGAGATTTTGACTTGAATTTTGTTTTTGTTGGTGATAGCTGTTGAAATAGAAGCTACAAATTGGTGAGGGTGTGACGGGAGGGTGGTAGATGGATTTCTATCTGAATAAGCCATTATCGTGAAAAATACAGTAAATAAAACAATCTAATAAAAATAATAGAAAGTTATACACTGTGTCACATGTGATAGTAGTGGCTGTACTCACCAACAGGAACTGGCAGGCTGTCTCTGTATGGATTTGATGGCAGGGCTCCTTTCTTTAGAAGAATGTCAGAGTCACAAATCACAGTATCAACAACACAAAGGTCCTGTAGAAATCCAAGAGTTCCAGAATGTTCACATTATCTTACAGTGAGAGGAATTTCCAAAGGATTCGACCCGGATTCTCGACCACTCTGTGACCGCGCGCTGGTCTGTCTTAGACATAATTTGGCGGTGCACTTTCATTTGGGGAATTTAGCTCAAGGGTTTGGGGAATGTTAGGAAACACATAAGTCCAATTTGTAGGGTTAACAATGACAGTTTATTAAAGTAATGATGAATTCCAACAACATAACCACATAAAGTTGCAAGTCCAATTCCTAACTAAAATTTAGATAATGTTGGCCTAAATAGAAATAAAATAATAAATGTTTCTTAGTCTAATTCCCTACATGGTTCTTAACACATCAGCTCACTAGCTCTGTCACTCTCGATCTCTCTTAACTCTCTGTATTCTCAACTATATATTATTAACTAATTGTAAGGAATTACTCAATGTGAAAATAGCCATAGGCAGAACTTATCAAATAAACAATTTAAACAATAGACTACTCAGGTGTCATCCTTTGATGCCAGGAAGTCAAAGAAGGTTTATTTAATTAACCTAACACCTAATCAGTGACCATTGCCATCAGGCAGTTTGAGTGTCAATAATTAACAATTACTAAGAAAGCACTAAATATTTGAGGGGATTAAGAATTAGCCAGATGTTGTGTTGGTTTAGCTTCACTATTTGTGGACAAATGAATTAAGATATTAAGAATGATCAAAGTGAATGAATTTGATGCATGATATGAAAAATTATTAAGTAAAACAATTAAATATATGTAGAATTATCATCAAATGTGAAATAGGAGCTATTTCACTGGTGATATTTCAGAGGCTTTAATCCAGTTTCACAGGTTAGCTGTTGGCAAAAAGTGAAATTAACACTAATATTAAATGAAACAATAAACAGCTGTCCATTTTTAACATGTTCTCAATACAAAGGTAAAAAACCTGGGGGGGTTGGGGGTTGGGGGGGGGTGTCGTTTTGACTTAGATTGCCTGCACATGTACCCCTTAGTTTTCACTTGTCATATCAATTTTACTTGTTGCAGGCAATTGGAAAATTAATGAGGTCTATCCATCAGAATCCACTGAATTTTTAGCTTTTTACTTTCAGCTCTTTTAAGTGTATCAGACAAAACTGGCTTGACAGAATTCGCACAGAAGTTATCTGCCCTTGGTCTGAAGCTTGTGGCATCAGGAGGGACGGCCAAGTGTATTAGGGATGCTGGGATACCCGTCAGGTAGAAAAAGACAACCCATTTATTTATATGTTTGAGACTATATGAAACTGTAAGAAACCACAAGTCAACTTAATGAAATTATGAATGAAATGGATTCATTGATACTGTATTATGGGAAATGAAACTCATACTTCTGTATTCAGCAAACAATGCTTTAAAGGAAAAAGATCTGTATCATTCTCAAATGTCATTCAGTCCTGAATTTATTGTTGTGCATTTCATTATATAATATAAAAACTTAATTACCATTATAAGAAGTATATTACCTTTCAGTGATGTGTCAGAAATCACAGGTGCCCCTGAAATGCTTGGAGGGAGGGTCAAGACTCTACACCCCACAGTTCATGGAGGTAAGTTTGGAATGACTTATTACTTTACATTTCCTTATACCTTAAGTTTAAATATTGAAAATTCATTCAATGTTAAGGAATATCTGAAAGAGATTTAGTTCTAAATATCTTTTTGTTGTTACTGCATTATTATAAAATTTTGTTTGTTAATAGAATAAAAGATGACTACCTATAAATGCTGAAATGATTTTAGAAATCTGTGATTTGATACTGAAGATTGACCATTTTTTTTAACATTATTTTATTCTGAATATAAAATATGCTGGCACATTCTCCCCACATGTTTGGCATTTATTTCTTGTAGGTATTCTGGCCAGATTAACTGATTCTGACCAAAGTGACTTGAAAACACAGAACATTGAGATGATCAGGTATATTCACAGTTATGTCTGTAACTTTACTAAAACTAAAGCTAATGTGCCTTAAAATGACCCTAGCAATTAGGAAAATACATAATACAGCTCTGTACTAAGCAGATAAAAAACTGCAACTAAACACAGAAAAACATATCATATAGGGTTTTAATTTATCATAAATTTTTAAGAGCAATTACAGTAAAACTCATTTAGTACAAACATGGATATTGTGAATTTTTACAGAATCTGAAGTAGCCTGACAGATATTAAACAAGATCCATTTTATACTTTGTTGACAGGCTGGTAGTGTGTAACCTGTACCCCTTTGTCAAGACAGTTGCTGATCCACATGTTCTGATTGAGAAGGCAGTGGAGCAGATTGATATTGGTAAGATATTGTGATTGATGAAGAGAAATTTGTTCCCATAAAATGTGAATTTAAAAAGCATCTTCATAGTCCTTAACAAGACAGTACATGAAGCAAAAAAGTAAAATGTTTTTTTTTAAAACTTAATATTCCAGGTGGGGTGACACTGCTGAGGGCTGCAGCCAAGAACCACATGAGGGTGTCTGTGATTTGTGACCCAGAGGACTATAACAGGTGCGTAAGGGTACCAATTCACACCAAAACCACATGAGGATGTCTGTAATCTGTGACTTGGAATACTTCAACAGGTAAGTGGAGGTACCACTTCATGTCAAGAACCACATGAGGTCTGGGATCAGGGACCCAGAGGACAATAATAGTTAAGTAAGGGCACCACTTCAAATGAAGAACTGCAAGAGGGTGTCTGTAATCTGTGACCCAGAAGACCTTAACAGGTAACTAAAGGCACCACTTCAAGAACCACATGAAGATGTCTGTAATCTGTTATTCAGAGGACTATAACAGGTAAGAACACCACTTCAAGTCAAGAACACATGAGGGTGTCTGTAATCTGTGACCCAGAGGACTATAATAGGTGAGTAAGGTCACCACTTCAAACCAAGAACCACAAGGGGGTTTCTGTAATCTATGACCCAGAGGACTATAACTGGTAAGTAGGGGTGCCAGTTCAAACCAATAACTGCACGAGTCTGTGATTTGTGACCCAGAGTACTATAACAGGTAAGTAGGGGAACCACTTCACTCCAAAACCATATGAGGGTGTGACCCAGAGAACTATAATAGGTAAGAGCACCACTTCAAATAAATTTACACCCAGCTTATTATAGAACATAAGATGGAGCAAAACATCCAAACATATTACTATTTGATTTGGCAGATTTTGCAATCATATTGCATGATCCTTAAGTAAGTATGTCGAGACAAGAAGAATTTTGGTGTTGGCATAGTTCAAATTTTCCAACATCAGTAAAGGTGATGAAAATTTACTGATTTTTGTTCCCATTTATACTCTAGAATGAATAACAATATTTACTGATTATGTTGAATTTTCATAAACAGGGTTCTGGATGAGTTGTCTGATTCACCAAGTAAAGATACAACTCTGGAAACTAGGAAAATGTTGGCAGTGAAGGTGAAAGTCTTCCTTATCACATTGTGCTAGAAAGAAAAAGCCATATAGATATTGATTAATCATATTGTTTATCACTATTCATACTTTATTTAACTATGAATAATTCCTGCTTTAGGCCTTTAACCACACGGCTGACTATGATGCTGCTATATCAGACTACTTCAGGCGTCAGTATAGCTCTGGAACCTCCCAGCTAAGTCTGAGGTATGGGATGAATCCTCATCAAAAGCCGGCGCAGATATCAACCAACCTTGCTGAGCTCCCTCTCAAAGGTACATAACTCTTACTGAACACAGTTCAAAGGTACACAACTCTTACTGAGCACACTCAAAGCTACACAACTCTTACTATATACACCCAAATGTATAAAAACTGTAAACACACTCAAAGGTACATATTACTTATTCCTTAAAACGCCCATTCAATTTTTACTGAAAATATGAATTTTTTAATAAACAAAAGGTACATATCTCTTACTATTCTTTTAGTTGTGAATGGATCCCCAGGGTTCATCAATCTTTTGGATGCTTTAAACGGTTGGCAGCTTGTAAGAGAGCTAAAGGCAGCATTAGGAAAACCAGCAGCCACATCATTTAAACATGTCAGCCCAGCAGGTAGGTTTTCTCAGAAGGGGACACCACTTCAGGAAAAAAAATTGAAATAATGTTCCTTTTTTCCTCCAAATATTTAAATATTCAAAAACCTTTCAAATTTGAATTGAAGGTTAATTGATAAAAATTTCTTATGTACAATTTTTTTGAAAAAAAAAGACGAGCATAATCTGACTTGTTGATAGGTGCTGCTGTTGGTGGCCAAGGGATGTCAGAGACTGACAAAAAAGTGTGTATGGTGGAAGACATGGAGGATTTATCTCCCTTAGCAGAAGCCTATGCAAGGGCCCGGGGTAAGTATATCGATACATGGAGGGACCTTTTCTTTCACACAATGTTCATTTATGATCAGATGAGAAAGTTCGTTGTAATATATTATTGTGGAAATACGGGCACTTACATAGTGTGTCTGATCTTAAGAATCGAAAAGCTTGTTGGCTTCATATTGACAGATTGAGATTTTGATTTTCTTACTTAAGGAGCTGATAGGATGTCCTCCTTTGGAGATTTTATCTCACTCTCCGACCCCTGTGATGTACCCACTGCTAAAATCATCTCCAGAGAGGTCACTTTCACTTCTAACTGTATTTCATTTTCTAAAAAAAAAAATGATTTTGTTTCTTCTGTTTGAAAATAACACAAGTAGTGTGTCATTCATTGCATTTTGTTCCTAATATCAACTTCACATAATTCTGGCATGGTAATTTTCTTCCAGGGCATTAGTAGGTTTCAAGCTCTTATATTATTTCAGGTGTCTGATGGAATCATTGCACCAGGGTACCTCCCAGAGGCCTTAGAAATTCTGAAGAAGAAAAAGGGAGGCAAATACTGCATTCTTCAGGTAGAAACTTTCAAATGCAGTGTCTTCAAATCTTTACCTTGTTAAAATGAATTTGTTTTTAAAATTAAACTAATTAAATTTAATGAAATCTAATGAAATTTATTTTAATTTCATTTGGTGACTTACTCAGTTTATTTCATTAGATTGATCCTGGGTATGAACCCTTAGCTATGGAAACCAGGACAGTTTTTGGATTACAGTTACAACAAAAAAGAAATGATGCTGTCATCAATAGTGAAATGATGAAAAACATTGTAACAGCTAGGAAACAGGTATATCGTTACACATTAATTATAACATCTTTTGAATATTTTCTACTTTTTATCGACCGCTTCTTATCGTAAATTTGTCAAATTTAAACTTTATTAATACGGGAATAATGGCTGAAAATATTGCACAAAAATCACATAACCCGACTTATATGTTTGTTATTTTTTTTTTTCAGTAATAGCTACAATTGTTAATTCCAACACTAACAAATAAAGAAAGCATTCAGTAAAATCTTTCTGTCATATGATAAATTGAAACATTAAAACATTAATTTACTTGATGCACAGTACAGTAAAACGTGTTTAGTATGAACACTGATATTGTGATTTCACAGAAATAGTGAAGTTATCTTGGATCCCCAGCTATATAGATTTAAAAAATTGCTTATGAGGATATAACATATGGATATTGTGAAGTTCATAGGTCCCAGTGATTTCATTATAAACAAGTTTTACTGTATTAATGCAGTAAATTTACACCCACAGAGTGTTGTGGTCTATTCCAGCTTCTGTGGACACAATAATTTTCTGATTGTATTCTTTCTGTAATTAACAGATAAACAAAGAAGCTGAGGAAGACCTGATTGTGGCTTCCATAACTCTTAAATACACTCAGTCCAATTCTGTGTGTTATGCCAAGGGAGGCCAGGTAAGACTGGAGGACATTATTTCTCTTGAAAAGAAAATATATAGGCATTTATGATGATATACATAACAAATTATAGTCATTATTTATACAAGCTGAGCATTCTTACTGAAAAAGTTGACAAACACTACCTCGATCCACATGGCATATTTACAGGCCAGGGGATATATTGACCATTAAATTAAGCCATAAAAAAGATTTCCAATTAATATAAAAAATAAGTCATACATGTTTGTAAAAAAATGTTTCTATTAATTCAAGAACAAGATCATGAAGAGTTTAAGGCTACTGCAATAATAAATGCTCAAGTGATAAGTCAGGGACTAAAAGATTCAAATTGATTGAGGTTTATTTCATGAATTCTTTTCGAAATGATTTTTGACTTTAAAAACTATTTATTAGTTCCCTTGTGCTACTACTGACACATATTCTACAAGCTCTGACTGAAACTTGATAGCATTCGATATCACCTCTGGCTATAGTTGTCTTGACGACTTACATTTTGCTTATATACCATAATTATAAAGTAGTTTTCATTCACTGTGTAGGTGATTGGAATAGGAGCAGGGCAGCAGTCTAGGATACATTGTACAAGACTGGCAGGAGACAAGGCCAATAACTGGTATGATATCACACAGCAGAAGTTATCTCCCTTACATAGAGGGAGTTTTAAATGAATTTCTTTTCACATTTTACTTAGTGTTTTAGAGGGATGTATTTAAGAAACTGAGATTTTTCAAAACTGAAATTTTAAACTCATATATTGATATCTGCAGGTGGTTGAGACAGCATCCAAAGGTGATGACGATGCAGTTCAAACCTGGAGTGAAACGGGCTGAGAAAAATAACGCTATAGACCAGTACGTACTGGGACTTGTTGGAAAGGTGAGATATATTACAGGGAAAGCTTTTTCTAAGTTTCTTGAACTTATAACCAATCCTTTTGTGTGAATTATATGATAAAATATGTTCAAAGCATCAAAACAAAAGGTGAAACCATTCCAGTATTGGCTTTTGGGATAACAATGTGAAGTTTCCAATATTGTTCGAGGATCATACTTCTTTGTCTTTGTGTGGTTGTTTATTTTGTATAGTGATTATTTTTGTTAATTAGGACATGGATAAGAATGCCTGGGAGGCCATGTTTGAGATTATTCCAGCTCCTCTCTCTGAGGTAGGTGTACCTTAATAATGTGTAAGAAACCTCGACTCCATGTTCAGTGAACTGTACACTTGCTTGCCTCCATGGGTTGGGTTCAAATCTCTGTTGATTCACAATTACTGAGAAAATTATTTGGATTTCTTGGTTTACCTTTGATTGCACAGTTTATATATACTGTAATTTTTCTGTAGAAAATGTGTGACCAGGTACAAAGCAAAAACTTATCCCACATGGAAAAGTATATCTACAGATTGTTTTAGTGATTAAATGTAGCAAAAGGTTTATGTTCAAGTGTGCTTATTATTTTCATTATTTACAGGAAGAGAGAACGGAGTGGATTTCTAAGCTGAAAGGGGTATCCCTGAGCTCCGATGCCTTCTTCCCATTTAGAGACAATATTGACAGAGCAGTCATGGTATGTACTTGAAAATTTATTTAATTATTTAAGGATGTGACGAAGGTGACAATATGTGATGCAAACAAAAAAAGGCCATAAACAGATGAAATGATTTTATTTGTGATATGTCCATTGATTTTTAGACTGAGTGTTTGACTGTGTATTTTACAGAGTGGTGTGGAATACATTGTGGTTCCGGGCGGGTCCACTAATGATGCTGACGTGATAGAGGCCTGTAATCAGCACGGGGTGGTCATGGTCCACACAGACGTCAGGCTGTTCCACCACTGATGATAAAAATAACAAGATCTGACAGAAATCTCTCATTATCTAGCGAGGTGCTGCAAATTGTTTCAATTAAATGATCTCTGAAATTTTATTTTTGTGGATTATACCCTATTCTCAGTGGGAAAGGGTTAATTGTTGCAGTTTGGTTTGTAGAACTTATAAATCATGTTTATTGTTAAAAGCATACATGGTATGGATGAATTTACAAAGAAATTTGTATTTGTTTATTCCAGTATTGTGTTTATATCTTTTTCCTTTGTATATTTTTTTTTAATTCATTTCATAAAAAGAAAATTATGAAATTGACAATTTTTTGCCAGTAAGATTTAACAACTACACAATCACAACAAAAATATCAGTCTTTGAAGTGTTCATACCATTTGTGCAAAGTTGTAGAGATGAATATAAGGAAATTACTTTAATGTAAAGCTAAATTTAATGAGATGTCAACTGTGATTTCTCTTAATGCAGTAGTCATTAATAGAACTGTTTAATACATGTACTCATTTACATGAAATTAACATTTGTTATACATGTATGTTACAGGTGTATTTTGTGGTTGTGATAAGCTAATGTGCCATAAGTTTGATCATCATATTTTGACCAATATTTTCACTATTTTACTTGCATGTCAATAAAGTCGGGAACACCTATAAGATTTTGTGCATTTTCAGCTCATATATGATCCAAATGGTAAAAAGCTTATGCCTGTGGTTATTTAAAACTTGAGATGAAATAATGTTTTTTAAAAAAAGAGGAAAGCCCCAAGCCCCCTCCCCCTTTTATGCCACGGATCGAAAGATCCCAGGGTATATTGTTTTTGTCCTGTCTGTCTGTTGTCAATTTTAACCTAGCCGATAACTATAGTGTATACCACTTCAGTCTACATCCCACTTTAGAATTGTGTTACCATAGGGGGCATAGTAGTTTTAACGAAATAATAGAGTTATCGCTCTTTGTTTTCCCAATTTTATGGTAAATCATAAAATTAATATTGAGATAAATATTATATTTCAAATATATTTTTTGAATAATGACTTGGTGGTAGGCTACAGAAAAATTCTTCATAAGCAGTACTTATACTGTACATGTAGTTCAATATTCATTTCTTATATTATGAGCTCTACTGTAAGTAATCAGTTATGCTTTCGGATAACTGTGACTTTAATGCATGAAGGATCAAAA